>NC_044325.1:17700727-17783227 GCF_007399415.2 Gopherus evgoodei | reverse complement strand
CGGGCAGCGCTCTGGGTGATGGGACTGCGCACTCCTGCAAGGCAGCGCGGCAATGTTTCTGGCTCTGGCCAGGCAGTGGAGCGGCCAGGCAGTGCAGCATCCAGACATGCTGCTCTGAGCAGCATGGTAAGGGGCCAGGGCCAGGGGGGTTAGATAAAGGGCAGGGAGTTCTGGGGGATTGGGAGCAGGGGAAGGTTGGATGGGGCAGAGGTTGGGGGGGCGGTCAGGGGACAAGGAATGGGGGAGGGTTGGATAAGCGGTTGGCCTGTCATGGGTGCGGGTATGGATAGGGGGTGGGGCAGTCACAGGACAGAGCAGCATGGTTCAATAGGGAGTGCGGTCCTAGGGGGTAGTTAAGAGCAGGAGGTCCCAGTAGGGGTCAATTAGGGGACAAGGAGCACGGGAGGTTGGATGGGTCAGGGGTTCTGAGGGGGGCAGTCATGGGGTGGGAAGTGGGAGGTGTCGGATAGGAGGTTGGGGCTAGGCTGTTTGGGGAGGCACAGCCTTCCCTACCCTGCTCTCCATACAGTTTTGCAACTCCAGTGTGGCCCTTGGGCCAAAATGTTTGCCCATCCCTGACCTAGATGGACCTACTATAAGGTGTTGCATACTTGGTGGAAAACTGTTCCCAGAGAGTAGCTATCAGTAGCTCACGGTGAAGCTGGAAGGGCATGTTGATTGAGGCCCCACAGGGATTGATTCTGGGTCAGGTTCTGTTCAATATCTTCATCAATGATTTAGATAATGGCACAGAGAGAGTACACTTATAAAATTTGTGGATGATATCAAGCTGGGAGGGGTTGCAAGTGCTTTGGAGGATAAGATTAAAATTTAAAATGATCTGGAGAAATGGTCTGAAGTAAATAGGATGAAATTCAATAAGGACAAAGTAAAGTACTCCACTTAGGAAGGAACAATCAGTTGCACACATACAAAATGCGAAATTACTGCCTAGGATGGAGTATTTCAGAAAGGGATCTGGGGGTCATAGTCAATTACAAGCTAAATATGAGTGAACAGTGTAAAACTATTGCAAAAAAACCAAACATCATTCTGGGATGTATTAGCAGGAGTGTTGTAAGCAAGACATGAGAAGTAATTCTTTCGCGCCGAGTATTGTGTTCAGATCTAGGCACCACATTTCAATAAAGATGTGGACAAGTTGGAGAAAGTCCAGAGAAGAGCAGCAAAAATGATTAAAGGTCTACAAAACATGACCTATGAGGGAAGCTTGAAAAAACTGGGTTTGTTTAGTCTGGAGAAGAAAAGACTGAGAGAGGCCATGATAACAGGTTTCAAGTACATAAAAGGTTGTTACAAGGAGGAGGGAGAAAATTTGTTCTCCTAAAGCTCTGAGGATAGTACAAGAAACAATGGAATTAAATTGCAGCAAGGAAGATTTAGGTTGGACATTAGGAAAAACTTCCTGTCAGGATGGTTAAGCACTGGAATAAATTGCCTAGGGAGGCTGTGGAATGTCCATCGTTGGAGATTTTTAAGAGCAGGTTGTTGTCAGATGCTGCCGGTGTGGTGCTCTGCTCTGTTCAATGTTGATATCAATTGGCTGCGTGCGTGTGTTCTCTCTATGTGCTGCCCCAGCTCTGCGCAGATAGCTGACACAGCAGATCCCGAGAGAACCCCCAATGACCACAGACTCTAGTAAGGTACGAAGGCACGTAGGCCAGGTTTATTGTCAAAGAGAAACACAGTCTCCAGCTCCCTGGCAAACGAAGTCCAAGGTGCTGCTAACGTGCAGCTAGCCAGTACTTATGTGCTCCCTGGCAATGGACTCAGCTCAGTCAGTGGCGGGACTTTCCACTGCACCCTAGGCTGGACAAAGACACTGCCCCAGGGATGCATTCTTATACGGAAATACAAACAAGTTACACATCACTCCTGACGTATTGAGGTGCAACCCCTCTGCGTAGTAAGGTACAACCCCTCTACGTAGTAAGGTGCCGCCTCTCATCTTGTACATGTTGGTTCGAACAAAACAACTCTATCCATCACAGTACCCTTTTGGCCCTGTCATTGGGATGGGTCAGCCTGTTCCTTGTTATCTGTGTGGAGTGTACAAGTATGCAAATGTTCTGATATCTGGTGTCCAGTACCTTTTAGGTATGTCTCTTTTTGCAGTATCAGCCCTTTCCTTGCCAGCTTCTGTGAGCAGGGCCTGCCTCTGGCTCAGAGCTTAACTTTGCTTTAGGTTAGCAAAGTCTTGACCATTACCTTAGTTCAGGCCTTAGGCCTTATACCAGGCCTTGATACCAAGGTTTATATCTCAAGGCCTCCTCTTACTACACAGGTTATACAAACACCTATCAGGGATGGTCTAGAAAATCACAGGAACACCACTGCAATCCACAAAGCCTGAATCAGGCACTTAGGCTCCTATACAATGAATGGGGAAAGAGAGGCACCTAAGAACACAGTCTGCAAAAGCCAGCATGCTAGGTGAGAAGCTGGCTAAGATACCCAGCGGGAACTGCAGACAACCGGGGAATGTGCTAAGCTGTCCTCCCTCTTCACGGAGATGGGTGCCTATCTCTGCTTAACAACCCACAAATGGAATCCCACTCTGTACAGTCAGGTGGCTTAGGTGCCTAAGTTGTTTCTTGTGAGAATGAGCTAGGCACTCCCCACAAAATAGAGGAGGTTCTGCTATCACCTGCTTTGTAACATCTTTGTGGCTAAAGCACTTATAAGGGGTGTGGAAGATCTAGGTTCAGTTCCCCCTTCAGGCAGAAGAAAAGGAAAGGTTTTGAAAAGGCTCTCCACTTCTCAGGAAGGTGCTGTCACTACTGAGCAGTGGTTGCAGTGGTGGGACCATAGCCCCATCACTCTTTACTGGCCGTAAGGGTGAGTGACAGGAGGAAGGGGGTGCAGAGGAGCAGGGCTGGTGCAAGGATATTTTGCACCCTAGGCGAAACTTCCATCTTGCACCCCGCCCCCACCCCCAAAATCACATACATTATATACAATACACGGTCACGAAATTATGCCCCAGACCTTTTTTTTTTTTTATCTGCCATGAGGCTGCATCAACTGTAAACGAAAAAAAATGAAATTTTATTCCTATCAGTCCTTTTTCTTGTTCACTATTAAAAGTAAAGGATAGAGAATGCATGTCACTTACTATAATTAACTATTTGAATTTCATCAACTGTTTGACATAAATATTGATTAAGAGATCAAGATGACTTTCCCTTAAAATTAAGCAATGTTGATTGTAATCAGAAATACACCTTTTTTAGTCACGTATACGTCCTTCCTTCATATGAAAATCTGACTGGGAGTGTTGCGGAGCCCATTCTGCCTAACTAGCCATGCACCTCCAAATGATTAAAAACATCAAATGGTACAAACTCAATTTGAATGAAAAATTCCATTTTCTAACTAAATAGGTCACACACACTCAAATGGTTGCCAAGTGCTCTCTGTGGTGGTATGTTCATCTGCTCTAAATGCCTACCAACTTCCCTGTGAAAATAATCTTTGACTTTGATCCAATGAAAGCAGGATGGAAAAGCTCCCCCCCAGAAGACCTAAGACATGATGGCTGGATGACATAAACAGACACCTGTCCCTCATATGCACTACTTCATAACATGCCAATTGTGCTCAGGACAGAACATCACAGAGGAATATTATGCATTCAGTGGTCTCTACACTGGCCAAGCAACAGCACGACAACTAACCTAACCAGTCCATCCAACTTTTTTGACTGCTTCTTGGGCACTGGTGAGGGGTAACGGTGCCAGACTGAGCCCAGTGATGGGTGCAGTACAAGTCTACAAACTGAGGCAAGGCGCTGTGCCTAGAGTCCTGCTGAGACTGCTGTCCTCCACCAAGTGGAGCACAGCCTCCAGGAGGAGAGAACTCAAATAAATATCACGCTCCTTCTGCATGATTCCCCCAAGCACTTCTTCAGGCAGCTGCTATGGGGGTCACTCACAGGCTTAGGCCTGCCTGTGCAAGGCAAAACACAGCAGCAGGGCTTAAAACTCAGACAGGGCTGCCCAGAGGATTCAGGGGGCCTTGGGCAAAGCAAAATTGGGGGCCCCTTCCATAAAAAATTTGCAATACTATAGTAACATGCATTAGGGAATGTAAAAAATAACTAGTGAAATACATTCAAAAATTAACTTGTAATAATTTGAAAATACACTAAATACATTATTTAAAAACATTAAAAGCTGTAATGGTCTGTATACATTTGCAATTACATAATGGGCAGATGATGGGTGATTGTGATGGTTGGTACCAATGGGCTGTCGCTGCCTGGGGGTGGTGCTGCTGTTGCCCGGGGCTGGGTGGGGAGCTGGGCTCTGGGTTCAGGGGTGCCCAGCTCACAGGGGCTGGGCTCAGGGATGTGGAGAGATGGGGTCAGGGTGGTGTCCAGCTCAGAAGGTCTGGGCTTGAAGCTGGGGGTCAGGGCTGGGGGGGGGGATGGGGTCGAGGGGGGTGCCTGGGGGCACTGGGGCAGCTCAACTCTGCAGGCTGCTGTTCTCTCCAGCCGTCCACACACAAGGCGAACAGGAGCAGGGACCAGCCAAGGACCAAGGGGGCAGGAGCACAGGCACCTGAGGCTGAGCTGTGGGGAAGCACTTGCTTACCTTGCCCAGCACATGAGCGTCAGGGTCCTCTTTCTTCCTCCACTCCACCAGACCGCCACTGAGGCTCTTTTCTTCTCCTGCCCCTTGCTGGGACTGATGTGGAGGCTGAGCCAGGGAGCAGCCGCCGCTTTCCTCCAGAAGCCCTTGTGTTGCGCCGTCACAGGGCTCCTACCACGTGCGCTAAGCAGAGCTGCGCCGCTCTGCCCAGCTGCCGCCGCCCCCACCAGCAATGAGAAAAATTGCATAGGCTGGAGCCCCTGCTCTGGGAGGGAGAGGGATTCTGATTTCTGAGCCTCTGCTGGCAGCCCAGGGATTCCCCTGGGTAAGCGCGCCGCCGGCAGCCTGAACCTCTGGACAGTCACAGCTGCGCCCTGACCCAGGGGGCCCCTGGGCTGCCAGCTGCCGGGGCGGCACCCTGACCGGGGGGACCCCCTGGGCTGCCGGCTGCTGCGGCGGCGCCCTGACCGCGGGGACCCCCTGGGCTGCCGGCTGCTGCGGCAGCTCCCTGACCCGGGGGGCCCCTGGGTTGCCGGCTGCCGCGGCGGCTCCCTGACCCGAGGAGTCCCTGGGCTGCAGGCTGCCGCTGCGGCACCCTGACCCGGGGGACCCACTGGGCTGCCAGCTGCCACGGCGGCACACTGACCCGGGGGACACCCTGGGCTGCCGGCTGCCGCTGGCAGCTCAGACTCCCTCTCTGTCCCAGCAGCAGTGGCTGCTCAACCATTTAAAAAAATTGGCGGGCGCTTTTTGGTGCCCCCAAATCTCGGCACCCTAGGCAACTGCCTAGTCCACCTAAGTGGTTGCACCGGCCGTGGAGAGGAGCAAGTGGGAGGCAGAGTCTTGTGGAAAAGAGGTGGTGGAAGGACAGGACCTCAGGGAGAATGGGCAGCACAAGGCAGGGGCTTGGGGAGAAGGGGCAGGACCTCAGGGGGTAGGGGTGGTGCAGGGGGCAGGGCGCTGGTGGCCCCCCACTTTTAGGGAGATTCTGCCACTCCTACATTGTGGGGCTCCCTCAATCTCTGCTGTTGAAGCTGTTCCACTGTGGATAAGTAATGAAAGAGTGATTGAAGCTGGGGAACTAAACCCTGCATCTCTCAATCCCAGCTGGTTGCCCTAACGACTGGACTGTAGAGTCATTCTCTCTCTGGCCCAATGGCTGTTCCCCTGTGTATAAATACTGAAACAGTCATCAGATACTGTACTAATGTTTAAAAACAACTTCGCTTTCTGAATCTTTTATGTATTTAATATGATCAATTTACTGCTGAACTTTAGTAAATGGAATAACAGCTTGCTAGGATCAGAGACTGGGAAGGATAATATTGATGGTACTAAGTGGTGCTAATTGCTCAATTTATCATATCCTAGTTAAAAAAAAACTTTCATGTATTAATGATTATTTTTTACCTAGCAGCCCCAGTCATAGGTCAGGGCCAATTTTGCTAGGCCCTGTGCACACACATAACAAAAAGGTGTTCTCTTCCCTGAAGCGCTCACAATCTAAATATTTGGGAATGAGCTTCAGCCTATGTCAGCCTATGTCGTAGACAGGATTTAAAAGAAATTAAACAAGACTCCACTGCATTCAGACAATTCAGAACTCTCATTCTACACTATAAACAGAGTGTCACTGTAACAGAGAATACCGGAAGCATATTCCATTCTAGTTCCTAAACTTAACAAAGAAAAAGGAGCAATGAACTAAATAGTAACATTCTTGATCATAGCTGATACATTTGTATCAAGTTTAGGATTTCCAAGCCTCATGTCCTTTGCCCATTAGTCAGTCACATTTATCCAAAAGGTCAATGTGTTTCCAGTTGCAGTGACCGTGTTCACTTTGATTTCTGTTAGGAGCTTCTGTATGGCTAATTTGGGATTCCAATTAAGTACTGTACCCTATGTAAATGATGCAGAGTCTGGCAGAGTATGTTATAGCAGAAAAAAGACTTGGCTCCAGATTCTGTGAAAGCATGGGTTGAAAGCAGCCATAAAATTCCAGGCTGTGCCCTTGTCAGCTTTCACACACGAAACAGGCTCAGAGGTCAGTTCTTGGATGGGAGGCCTGCAGAGAAAACGTAGGGTATTGAAGGAGTAGTGCTGGATATTCATTAGGTGGCAATTCTCCATATGCTTTCAGGAGGCACAGTATTGCAAAGATGTCACCTTTAAATGGAGATATAAAACTAAGATGCTGACTACATGAGGTTGTAAAAGTGAGGATTCCCCCGATTTTTTCATCCACATTTTTATAAAGAAGTGAAGTTTCCATGATGAGTTTGATATTGCAATATCACGCTAGAGAACCATAAAGTGAAAACAAAGCTGACTTGAAACCAAAATGAAATTGCCTACTCTGTTAATAATGTAAGATGTTGTTAGTAACACAGATAAGGAAATTGTTTGGTTTTTTTAAGCACATGTGAATGCTAATCTTTGTGTATAGTAAAAGTTAGAATTTAACTTCATGGCATGCTGTCTGGACTCCGGGGGTGTGAACTGTAGAGTGCTCTAATGTGCTGTGCTCTAAGGGTATGTCTACACTACCTGCCGGATGGGCTGGCAGCAATCAATCCAGCAGGGATTGATTTATTGCGTCTAGTCTAGACATGATAAATTGACCCCCGAGCTCTATCCCGTCAACTCCTGTACTCGAGCGCCATGAGAGGCGCAAGCAGAGTCAACGGGGGAGCGGCAGCAGTAGACTCACCATGGTGAAGACACCACGGTAAGTCGATCTAAGTACATCAACTTCAGCTATGTTATTCATGTAGCTGAAGTTGCGTAACTTAGATCGATCCCTCCCCTCAGTGTAGACTAGGGCTAAGTGGCCCATGTAGACTTGGCAAGCATCAGCTAAAAGACAGTTAGTTCACATTGATGTAGTCCTGTTTCAAACAGGACCATGTTAATGTGCACTAGGTAACTTTTAAGTTTTGCCAACAGTATCTACACAGGACACTTAGGCCAGGTCTACACTACCACTTACTTAGGCATAATTTACATTGTTCAGGGGTGTGCATAAGTCATTCACCCCCCACTCCCACGCCCACAAGCAATGTAAGGGCTTGGCTACATTTACATTTTATAGCACTCCAACTTGTTGGCTCAGGGGGATGAAAAATCACCCCCCTGAGTGCAGCAAGTCTGAGTGCTTTAAAGCACCAGTGTAAACAGGCTCGTAGAGGTAAATTACCTCGCATGCAACCACACTCGCTCTTCAAAGCGCTTCCACCGGAGTGTTCCCACAACAGAGCTTTGAGGTTTCCAGTGTAGCCATGCCCTAAGTTACACTGACCTAAGCACCGGTGTGGACAGCAGTCCATTGACAGGATAAGCTTTTCCCCTGACAGAGCTACTGCCTCTCATGGAGGTAGATTTATTGTGCTGAGAGAAGAGGCTCTCTCCCATCGGCTTAGAGCGTCTTCACCAGATGCACTGCAGTGGTGCAGCTGTGCTTCTAATGTAGACTAGCCCTTAGAGTGCACTACACTTCACACCCTCATGGTCCAGACTGCAGGGCTGTGTAGACAAACCCTGAGAGATAACAAAATGTAAGAGAGCAGTACCACAAACCTGCCGTTTCACCTCCTGCTGTCATGATTTCATATGAAAGTTCTTATTTACTTTATTTCCTGATTAAAATATATGCAGGGATACAGCCGCTGCTCATCTATTTTTACAGAGAAGCATTTAATTTGTTTTAATGTCCATAGCTCCCTACAGATTCTCCTTTCAGAAAAGATTGAAGGTGACTGAGTCATGTGGTGTCTGAAAGTGAAATCACTTGACCAAGAAGCACAAGACCTTTCAATCTTACAGTTCCTGGAGGGCTCCCAGTAAAGCCAGCCAGTTTCTGAGATTACTTTATAGAATTATGTAAAAGATGCTTTAAATGTGTTACTGGGTCTGGAAAAAGGTTTTGTACTGACAAGAGATACTTTGAAAATACATAATTAGAATCATAGACCTCTGTGGCCATGAGCTTTTTCTAATGAGACTTCTCAAAAAGCACAAATACATTATCGGCTCAGTAGGCTGATAAAACTGTATGAAAAATGGGGCTTCATTATTAACTATAATCACATTTTACATTTATATGGTGCCTTTTATCTAGGGATTGCTAAGCACGTTAGAAATAGTAATTAAGCCTCACCACACCTCTGTGAATTAGGTAAAAATTATTTCCACTTTACAGATTGGGACATTACAGCACAGGGATTTATCTAATGAAACACAGCAAGTCCATTGCAGAGCCAAGACTAGAATCCAGAACTCCCGAGTCTCAGTCCCATGTTCTAACCACTAGACAATGCTCCCATGTAAGCAAATGTTGTCATGTATGGCTGTGTCCATGTATTATTTTACATGCCTAGCGACTGGATTCCATTGCAGTCTCTGCATTGTGCTGCAGTGGATTGCAATGAAGTTGGGATTTTTTTGTTTGTTGGTCTGAAATTCTGACATTCTAATTGGAGTGTGGAGTACAGTAAACCTTCCATAGAGACCACCTCTGAAGAGAGACCACAAGTCACAAGTGACTACTTGCTGAGGCCACAGAACATTACCACCCTCTGCTGTGCAGACCTTTGAAGAAAGACCACCTCTTACGAACGACCACTTTTGCTAACTCCTAGGAGTGTTTGCACTTGGCAGGTTTTACTGTATTTCCGGTCGGACATGCCATGTACTGGATGTGGTAGCACTGGATATGTGTTTTTCCCCCTCAAACCTTGGGCAGCAAATAAATATTAGGACAGAGACTGTCTTTTTGTTCTGTATTTGAACAGCACCTAATACAGCGTGTCTATGCACTACAATAGGACCTAAGTTTCCTCTAAGCTGTGCAGCCATGCAGCAGGCTATCAAGGGCTGCACAGGAGAGGAGAGGTGCCTCTTCCCCGACTCCATCCCCAGAGCTGCTGCGGCCCCAACCCCAAAGCTACCCCAGTGGGGAGAGGCGCTTTCCCCTGGCCTCGAGCTGCTGTGGCAAGAGAGAGCTGGGGGAAGTCCTCTCATCCCTCCGCAGCCCCGGGGCAGCCTGAACCCTGAACTCCTCACCCCTGGCCCCACCCCAGAGCCCACACCCCAAGCCAGAGGCTTCACCCCTCCACACCCCAACCCTCTGCTCAAGCCCTGAGCCCCTCCCACATCCCAAATGCCTCCTCCCCAGCCCCACCCCAAAGCCCACGCCTGCAGCCAGAGCCCTCACCGCCCCGAATCTCAACCGTCCCCCAGCTCTGAGCACCCTCCCACACTCTGAACCCCTTGGCCCCACCTCAGCCACACATCACCTCCATATTGGTGTACATAGTGAAATTATGGACATGGACATAGATGTAAAAAATTAGAGGGAACATTGAATAGGACAAATCATAAATAATTAAAAATCAACTAATTTTCATAAAATATATGTAAAGTGCTACCTAACTGTTATTGTTAAAGAGCCCCTGAAGCTTGGAGGAGCAGAAACTAACCCAGCACATGGAAGAATGAGCATCCCTCCTTATATCCTAGCTTACGTGCTTTCCATATTGTTAAGGGAGTAGCTTTGGGTGGAGGGGAAGGAGAGTCTCATGAACTATGAGATGGCAGGAACTGGGGCAGAGGGGAATGATTGGAAGAAGCATTTTCTGCAGGGAGAAAAGCAGATTTAGAAAGAAAAGGAGAGAAAGAGATTGATTCTCATTCTTAATGTTGCATATATATGCTCTGTCTCCCCTCCCCCCTACACAAAAAAAACCAGTAAAAAGTAGAACATACTTTTTTTTGTTAACTGAGTAATAACCATGCTCAGGGTTAATGAACTTTGGGAGGACAATTTGCTCTAGTAATCTTGACCTTTGGTCTTGGACTTTATTCAGCCCAAGAGATATAGCTAGTTATTGCTTTGTAAGCAAGAAGCGCCCTCAAGTTTTCATGGGAATATAGCTGCAGATTATCTACCAGATGCCCTTCTCTACCCAATCAGTGTACATCACAGTGAAAGGGTGAAAATACAAACATGAGCATCCTAGTTGCACTAAACTCTTTATTTCTGTGCTGTAGCTGTTTGAGCATTGAGTTGTAACTCCTACAGGAACGAAACCATTAGACTGTGTAGGACACAACACTAGGATCCATGTACGGATCACTCCTTCTGCATGAAGAAAGGGGTCAGTTGTCTCTGCTGCTGCACTGTGTTCCCCCTCTTCTTTCACCCCACTAAGGCCTCACAGCTTTTCTAAGGGAATGGTGGGCTGGATGGGAGGCAGTTTCCTGAATCTGGTGGAAAAAACAGGAAAACCAATACAGCCAGAGGCTGTATTCACTGCCCTATCAAAACTCCTCTGCATTGAGGAACACCCTTAAACAGGGGGTCCCTGCTCCTCCACTGACTTCCTGCATGATTTTGGATAAGTCACTTAGTTTCCTTATGCCTCAGTTCCCTAACTGCACCACTGGGGTAACAGCACTTCCCCAGGAGAAATACATTGAAGATTGTGAAGTGCTCAGATACTATGGTAATGGTGTGGGAAGGCTATCGAATTCCTTAGGTACAGTGCCTTTTTTCTCCAGTGAAAGTACACTAGAAGTTGCCTACAGCGAATTTGGATACAGTGAAAGGCCATTATAGTGAAGGAGAATGAAAGTTACAGACCATTTCAGCACTGTAATGTGCAACTGGCCATTCCAGTTATAATGACATTCTGTGAAAAAGTGACTTCACAGTAGGAAGATTCCACTTTAGGTTAGGAAAGACACTACGGGCCTATCCCCAGCAATACACCAGGGCCACAGTGCCACCCTGGATAAAACTGTGGCTATGAGGCATGGCCAGCACAAGAGAAATCCTGCTGCCCCAGGCAGAAAGGAGCACCATGTGCCAGCTTAGCACACTCTGAGGTTTCCCCGTGTAAGCACAACAAAGTTATTATTGGTCATAGGGCAGCATGTCTGCTCAGATTTTGAATATACCCTGTTGTTTTTGATTACAGTGCACCTCTTGCTATGGAAGTCAGATGAACCTGCTAGTGCACTTTTGTAAATCATGGCAGGAGACCTTCAGCTTTTCACATACTTCTGCGGCTTGAACACAATGAGCTGTGGCTGCAGACAGAAAGTCAGACATCACAGAAGGGATGGAACCCAAATCCTTTCCCACCAAAACCACAAGCCTTTGCTACCTGAACTAAAGGAGAAACTTGTTGAAATGTGACTAAGCAGGATGCTGTTATAGTTGCTAGAACTTGCCACTAGAGAGAGACATGATCACATGAACTAGGCAAAGATTTGTGGCTGTTTACACATTTGTTCCTTTTTGAGAACCTTCAGAGAAGTGGGCAGGATTTAGCCCTGAATATGCAGTTGATACATTCGTAAATAAGAAGTTTGGACCTGTTGTTGCGCAACACCATTTAGAAGGAAGATCATTGCCTATGTTTAAGTGACTGGTAACTACAACAGTTAGGAATTCAGTACAGTGTATCTGTGGTCTCTTTAGAAACAAGTCACATCCTTTCCATAATATCACGGAGTCAAGGCACCTCTAACAGTTTCTCTAAGAAACTTGGTAGGCAGTGACAATCTGGCAGAAGACCAGAGAGCAAAATTTATATAAAACTGTTGTTCCTCTAGACATTGCTTGAAATCTTGCACACTGAGTTGCCAGAAGAATGTAACTTGTATTATCATAAGTTTAGTTTTGTGCTTCCTGAGTCATGTCAGATTTTCTCGAGTTTTTAAACCACTCAAATTCAGGAGCCCTCCTGAATGCCAACGAAGGCAAAGGGCTATGTGATGATGGCCAACCAGCAAATGGATCTCAGTCTTTTTATCAAAGTATTTCAGAGGCGAGAGACTCCAGGGATTTATGTGTGAGTACCAGAATGACTAAGAATTCTTTTCCAGTTTTATAGTTATAGCAGTGGCTGCTTTAGAATCATAAGCTTTGTAACACTGTATTTTCATGACACGCTAAAGTGGTCTTTGCATTGCTTTTAGTTTGTTGTGTTGTGTTCCGACGAGGGTGAGAAATGGAAAAAGACCAAGAGGCTAAAGCCACCCTATTTCCCAAGCCATTTTATTTGTAATCAATAATTTGCGGGGGAAAAAAGCATAGCAGAGGCCTCTCAAATGCTCAGGGCAAAGTGGGACCTAAGGCCATTCCTGCAAGGAATAGTGCTCTGTCAAGTAGGACTATGTACTGGCAGGTCAGAAGAAGGTAGCTGAACTTTCGTGAGGGCACAGGTAAAAGTCCTGCTCAGTAACTGTGCTACAACCACAAAATTGTGTGATCTACCCAGGGAATAGTGGGCCTTGAATAGCTCTTTAATAAAGGGTCTAGAAATCAACAAGTGGATGGAGGGACTGGGCATTATAAGGAGTGTCAACTGTAGGCTCGCTACCCATTCTGAAATCAGCATTGGGTCCAAAATTACAGGACAGATAGAATCCATAATTTGTTCTCAGTGTCACAATGTCATGCCACTGTGTCACAATGCAATGTCCTGGTGCCGTGCTGTTATGCCTTCATGCTGTGACTTTGCCTCGGTACAGTATGGCTGAAATCTTGGCTCATTGAAGCCAGTGGGAGTTTTGCCATTGACTTCGACGAGACTAGGATTTTGCCCTGTGATTTTGCATCAGCGACCAATGTTGTCACAGTTGATGCAACACCGTGGCATGAAGACACAAATGTCACAGTGAGGGTATTTGGCCCCCACAATGAAAGCAAACAGCAACCCGAGCAGCCAGCCAAGAAAAACAAAGAGTTGGCAGAAGATGACAGGGTGCTCCTAACTTGTTACAACTGTTCAAAATGCTGTGAATACAAACTGAATTTCTATGCTTATGGATGATCGTATCATGGCCTGGAAGTGGAATCTGAAAATACTTTTAAAAGATTGAAAGACTAGGTCAGGCACAGCAATACCCCTCAGGAAATCACAGCGGGTATCCTTACAACTCCAACAGAAAGTGGTGTGGGAGGGACTATGTTTCCTTTCTTTTTCAGCTGTGCAGGAACACCAGTGTTACAAAAGGCTCTTGTAAATCAAAGCATTGGCTCTGCATCAGATATTACATGGAGAGATACTGGAGTATCAGAAACTGTGGTAATGGGTGCAGCGTAAGAAACTGTATAGAATAGAATAGACCTCTCACAAACAAACTGCATTTAATAGGAATCATTCTCTCCACCCCACAAAAACAACAACCACCCTACATTTAAATAATCCTGATTGAATGACTTGATCTGGTATCATCACTGTTGCTAGATTCCCCAAATGGGGGTGTGGAGTGGAGGTTGGGGATGAAGTCTTGCCCCTCCCTCATCAGTGAAAGCACATGCTGTACCCATCTACAGAACAACAGAGCTTCAGCTGATGCATACACATTCCCATGAGCCTCAAGAGAGTGTCTAAGTGAGTCAGAATTTCTCCTATGTCTTCAGCTGCAGCACAGAACTCGTTGCATTTCCTGATTGTGGGGTTCACTCCCTTTTATAGGGTAGAGCTATGACATCTCTGTTGCACAAGATCTCTTGCACCCCCACCTCTCAAGAAACATGACCTGTCAAGGCACTTCTGCACTTCAACACCAAAAGTGCCAGGTCTCAAAAGTGGGAATAGACAGAGGCATCTCTGGAAGAAGAATCTTAGATTTTGTAACCTCACTGGATATATGAACAATCAAAAGTTTTCATTAACAGCTGGAAAAAGTCAGGACTACATATCGGGCTAAACGGTGCAGCCCTATTACATGTCACTGAGCACTTTTTCCATGTACAGTCCTACAGAAGTCTATGATGTTCATTAACATAGGTAAGAATTGCACACTCTAACCTTTCGAGTTCCAACACATGACTTTGGAGCCCTGGGATCCGAAACTTTCCAGGTACGACCCAAAGAGAAATAAATGGCAGTAATGGGAATTTTTCTCTTATGATTAATGCATCTTTCAATGGTCATTTATGCTACACATGTAGACTATATGTCTCCATATTATTATTAAATCAGCTGCATTTATATTTCTCTTCAGAAAGTATGGTATGGTTGTAAAATTAGAAAATATGCTACACACTATAGACTCACTTCTCATATGATTTATCCCAGCTTTACAATGTTGTAACACCAACACTGCTGATTTACAGGCACTCAGGGGTCGGCAACCTTTCAGAAGTGCTGTGCCGAGTCTTCATTTATTCACTCTAATTTAAGGTTTCATGTACCGGTAATACATTTTAACATTTTTAGAAGGTCTCTTTCTATAAGTCTATAATATAGAACTAAACTACTGTTGTATGTAAAGTAAATAAGGTTTTTAAAATGTTTAAGAAGCTTCATTTAAAATTAAATTAAAATGCAGAGCCCCCCGGACCGGTGGCCAGGACCCAGGCAGTGTGAGTGCCACTGAAAATGAGCTCGTGTGCTGCTTTCAGCACATGTGCCATAGGTCGTCTACCCCGCATTAGCGTGAGGAGAAGCAGGCCCAGAGTGTGCAGATTTACAGCTAAAGCAGTGCTACTCTCAACTTTAACAACAGGGGGAGCTTTGTACCAAAGAAAAGGAAGCTGAGATTTACATGTTTTTATGAAAGGCGTCAGGCCAGGAGAGACAATAAGGCAGGGAATGGTTTAAGGTTAGACTAGTGCTTAAGCTGTAAACCTCGCATATGTTTGATTAATCTGGCTGAAGAAAGAAGACTTCTCTGAAGAGGCAACTGAAGTTCATGCAATCAGCAACACAATAGGAAACAGGTATTTATTACTGACCTTCAGCCTGCTAAACTGCTAATCTGTGTGGGTTTTCCTGAGCATGAAATTACAGCCACAGTTATGTTTGGATTGGTAAGAATCATTTTCACTTCAACATACAGCACAGCTGCCTTCATGCATGTACAATGAATAACATAGTTAAAAGAGAAAAAATCGTGCCTTCACATGAATTAAAAAACGCTTATATGTTTTCGCCTTGCATTTTACTTGTATATAGAAGAGGAAACTAAACTATAGAGACACTCATTCTGTCCAATTGTCCTATGGACAGGGATGAAAGGAGTGGAAAAGTTACAGCTTTGGCTCAAATTTTGTTATGTGGAGAATCACTCTATACAGGACCATTCATCACTTTGTCCATCCTGTATAAGACCCTCCAAGTGCTCTGTAACCAGGGTCATGTGCAGGAATTTAAATTGGATCCCCTTTGGAGGGGCATATTTTGTGCTCCCGCGCAGCCTTGGGGCCAGAGGAGCTCTGTGAAACCTTGCCACAGCCCTGGGACCGGAGGCACTTGCTCTTCCCACAGTGGCCCTGGGGGCCGGAGGAGCTCTCTCTCTCTGCCATGGCCTCAGGGCCAGAGGAGCTTGCTCTCTCCAGCACAGCCCCAGGGGCCAGAGAAGTTCTGCGTCCCTGCTGATTATTGGGGAGGCCCAGCTGTGCCCATGCTTGCCCCTCCTTTTACACGTTCCTGTCTGTAGCATTGGGACTGTGCAGTTTTGGCAGAGACAGGTAGGGCTTAGGTACAGCCATTCCTCACATCATCATCCCTCTCTGAACGCATGGAAATTTCCTCATGTAAAATAATTCTGATGGTCTCAGGTGGGCTCCCTCTACAGACCCTCAACTGTCCAACCCTCAAAAGTGGTTTTGCCCCACACACAGAAAGACACTGAGACCACAGCTTTCCCTTAGCCAGGCTGCTATGGAGGAAGTGACGGATGGGGAAGTAGCACGGAAAATCTTCTGTGAATTCCTTCAGAGCCAGAATATTCTCCCATTTGTGAGTCAAGTGCACTACATCTCCTCTACAATCCCTATGGCTCAACCCTTTGACACAGTGCCATGATTTGAAAGAAATTCCCTGGCCTTCATGTTGTGGAAATTTCCACCTAGCTTTTGTTCTCCTGGAAGTTTTCACATGGAATGGCATAATTTGTCTTATAGCTTGTTTCTATAAAAAAAAATCCTTGGAGCTTTTGTACAGATCATACATGGTATGGTCAACTGCAATAAACCTGTGGACTGCCAATAATTTTGTAATGGGAACATTATATTTATGCACAGAATCATCCAGTGCTTAGTACACTTTTATTGTATGCCTAATATGCTCAGTTTTTTCCATATATAACTATGCAACAATCAAGTCTTTCTCTTGAATAATTTTCACTAAAGGTATGTCTACACTACCCGCTGGATCGGCGGCCAGCGATAGATCCAGCAGGGGTTGATTTATTGCATCTAGTCTAGACACAATAAATCAATCCCCGAGCACTCTCCCGTAGACTCCTGTACTCCTCTGCCACGAGAGGCGCAGGTGGAGTCAATGGGAGAGCGGCAGCAATCGACTCACCTCAGTGAAGACACTGCGGTGAGTAGGTCTAAGTACGTCGACTTCAGCTACGTTATTCACATAGCTGGAGTTACGTAACATAGATTGACCCCCACCCCGCCCCCTCCAGTGTAGACCAGGCCTTAGACTGCAAGTGATAAAGTACGTTATATGCCTTTCCAGGTTTCTCTGGGTCTATTGCTAGAAGCAGATGCCTCCAGATACCAGCTGATTTGCAACAGAAAAGCAACTGATATAGCACATTGTGAATGTGCAGCTCTGCTGGTGAAAAAACAGAAGCCTTCAAACTGAGGTGCAGAATAAATAAACTGTATTAATGTATCCTGTGGCTTACTGATGCTTTGTTTCAGTCATTGTGAAAAACAAAACAGTATTAATCTGAGGTTTTGGGAGTTTAGTTCTATTGTTGACAGCTAAAGCGCTGATCACTAATCGTTAATTTGGCTTGGTCTAAATCAGTGGTTCTCAAACTTTTTTGATCAGGTCCCCCTTCCTTATGTCTGTAGTCATTTACGCCCCCTCCACAAGTATATATACCGCCACCCAGGTCTGAAGGAAGAGTGGAGAGCAGAGGCTGCTGGATGGGCGCCCAGCTCTGAAGGCAGCACCATGCCAGCAGTAGCACAGAAGTAAGGGTGGCAATGTGAAAAGTGATATTCGTCAATATCGCTTTTCACAACAGACTTAGTGCCCCGCTGCCACACTTACGTCTACGATGCTGCTGCCATCCCGGGGCTGACAGTCAGAGCCCCGCCACCTCCAGGTGAGGGATTGGGGAGCGGGGGAGGGAGAACCTGAGCCCTGGTGGCAGGGCTCCAGCTATAATCTTTATCCTCACCTCCTGGGTGTACACAGCACTTCTGTGTGCGCCCCTGTCACCCAGGGCTGACAGCCAGAGCTTCTTAAAAAAGAACACAACTTGTGCTTCCCTTGACACATTCTCATTCCTCCCTTGGGAGGCCGACCCCATAGCTTGAGAACCGCTGGTCTAAATTGTTCTGCCAAAGAAGGGCCTTTTAAAACATGCATGCTGAATGGTGGCCGAAATAGTTTGCTTGCTCGCAGCCAAAATTATAATTTATTAACTTAATATTTCATGTTTGTATTTAGCAAGAAGAGCACAATTAATAAAAAAGCAACCTGTTAGATTCCGTGGATAGAAAACCAATCTTGTACAAAAATAATTTTATTATCAATTAAGGTACTTTCTCTAGACTTGGGGAAATGTACAGTTTGGACGAAGAGTGATATGTAGGACATGAACACAAGGTTAGGCAGGAAACTCATTTACAGCTAGATGGCTGTTCACTTAGAGGTTTCTCAACTGCTGTCATCTTGATAGTACAGCTCGCTAAAGTTTGAAGAAACCCCTCCCCACAATTTGTATCCATTGCCTTCAAAGTCTTTTTCTGGCTGTGGTTATCAATTTTCCCTCTGCATCTGAGAATCAAAACTTCTTAGTGTTTAGCTTCTCAGCTGTGTTAGAATTTTGACATTACTTGCTCTGTCAGACCACGAGCTTTCTTATATTCTGGTATTTCTATATTCGAAAGGTAGCTTGCGATATCTTTATTAATGTCCAGAAACACCTTACTCCTCTATTCTCTCACTGAAATCAATGGAATCACTCTAGGAATGAGGTATTACTCAATGTGAGTAAGGGTATCACAATCTGGGCCAAAGATTTCTGGCTCTGGAAAACACATCCAGGACCTGAAATCAGCAATTAGTCATTCCTGTGTTATGAGCTGGTGAAAGCTTGTTATGTGTTGAGTTAAAACCTCACTGAGACTGGTAGGTGTGAACTCACCCTTCAGTTAACATAACTGTAAGCATAAGCCCCACCCAAGACAAAAGGGGTGGGTGGGGATGTGTGTGAAAAGAGATCTGCCAAACTTAGGTCAGACAAGAACAGATGGAGTAAGAGAGGCAGCCTGAAAGAGCAGCTAAAAGCATGAGGCTAACCCTGAAGAAACCTAGAGGAGAGATTTTTGCATCGGGGTGCAGGCTGAAAATAGTGCTCTTGGTGCTGTGAGCAAAATAATCTGTTTCCTACTATTTTGTGCCACTTGTGTTTAGAGACAACAGTACTTTGTACATTCTTTATAAATGAGCAAAATTGCATCAAAGAAATACCAAATTACCACCAATTTCTATGCCCCAATGGAATGCTCACCAAGCCCCAAACTTTGACTAGCCACTCAGGTCAAAAGCGGGAAACAACTACTTGTTTAATTAGCACTATTTTCACTGTAGGAATCTTTGCCACCATCTTGCTTTGGGCATATGACCTTTTTTCCCAAATATGCCTCCATGGTGTATTGTGTAGCATTTAGGCTGTTGATTTACATGGTAAGTGCATCAGAACTTCCCCTTTGAGTACAGTTCCCTGCATTTTGTCCATTTTAGCTTCCTGCATTTTGAGTAATTTACAGACACTGACCTCCTGTGTCCTGAGACGATACTGAGGAGGTCAAATCAGGGTCCTCTGGCTCCTGTTACAGAGAGTGGAGGAATATTTAGGGAGTTAGATATTCATTTCCCTTCCCTCCTTCTCCCGCCTCCTCCCCTGGACTCTTTGGTATTATTGCACTATTGATATTGACTAGGAATTATTTTGGGGGAAGTTTTATGGCCTGTGTTATACAGGAGATCAGACTAGATGATCACAATGGATCCTTCTGGCCTTGGAATCTATTAGACTATATACTCTTGATAGTTATGAAGCTATAGTAAAATCAAATAGCCCATTTCAAACCTCTAGGTCTCATACAATACATTTATATTTCAGTGCTGGCATCAGAGCTTCACAGGTTTTCATTGTTGCTGCTGGATAGTGGTTAGATTGCACCATCATCTGATCAATTTATTTTAAGTGACCAATCACAGTAGCAGATTTCTTTTAAAAATTGTAAGCCTGAGAGGACACTGATTACTCTTTATGCCAAAGTTAGCATGGGTCACTTGTAGCTACTTGTCATTCCTGTAATGAGCACGATATTTTGACAGTGACTGTACTCATCTTGGCTAAAGTCTTGTTCAGTTGACCCACACATGACTCAAAAGTACTAGATAATCTATTACTTCCAATAGAAAGTGTTGCATACACTGCCTAAATATGACAATGATTCATGCTATATAAATACCTTAGACAGATAGGAAATAATTGGAAAGACCAGGTAGGTGAGGTAATATCTAACAGAAGTTGGTCCAATAAAAGGTATTACCTCATCCATCTGGTCTCTCTAATATCCTGGGACCAACATGGCTACAACAACATAAAATAATTAGTAACATGTAGCTGATTAGTTATTGGATACAGTAACATGTAACAGATTACATGTTCAGAGTTATTTTAATAATTCTGACTGGCACACACAATTTCAATTATAAAATGAGTATTGTGAAAGCAGGCATGTTGGTATTTGGGGCAGGTACCAAGCATGCAAAACAAATTGGGGCTTGTTGGCCTTCACCCAAATTATTGCACTGACAAAAGGGCAAAGAAATAATAATAGGTAAAACATCTGCCAGAAGCTGGATTGCCAAAAAAAAAAAAGGTCTCAGGAGTATAAATAATCACTGTTAAGAAAGGATTTTTTTTTAAAACCGTGATCAGTTTAAGGCACAGATACCTGTTTCCATGAGAACAGGAGCAGTATCCAGAAACCAAGTCCTCAGAACTCTTGTCAATTGCACAGAGCTAATGCAGAGGTTGCAGATACTGCACGTATGGATGTTAGGACCAGACAGAGGTCAACAATGGGTTATCTTGTGGAGGGTGGGGGTGTGGGGGAGACAGATTTTATGATAACATTTTAAAATCTCTTAATATTTTTGAAAGAAGAGGAACCTTTTAGTTTATGCTGATGTTTTTAAAATAGAATGTTAACACTAACTTATTTTAAACATATTTTAAAATGTTCATCAAGAAGTGAATTTATTCTGGAAAACTGCATCTTTTGAGTGGCTAAAGACTTGAGGCCAAACCTCAAGCATATGTATATTCAGGATAGCTCCTCATTATCTTAGTCCTGTAGAGTTCTTCCCACAATTGATTTACATTCACATATCTTTTCCTTCAGGATCTTCCACGTGTGAGACTCTCTATCACATATTGTTTTAGTATACGGTAGCACAAGTTCTTTGTGACTGCAGATGAGTTACATATTTTGGGTAAGTTATACATAGGGCCCTACCAAGTTCATGTCCATGAAAAACACGCCATGGAATAAGCCCTTCCCTGTGAAATCCAATGTTCCCTTGTTCCTAGTCACACCCTAGCTCTGGCTGGACAGGGACAGGACTTGTCCATTCACTGCACAGCTGCTCAGGGGTGGGAAGGAGAGGAGACCAGACCCACCTCTGGGTGCATCCCCCTGCTGCAGGACTCTCTGGAACTAGGCCGCAGCCCCGGAGGTTCCTGCAGCTGCTCTTGAGTATCTCTCCAGGCTGCAGATAGCTCTGCACCCTCTCATCCCCACAGCTCTGAAGGCGGTACAGAAGTGAAGGTGGCAATCCCATGACCCCTCACAACAGATTTGTGACCCTCCCCCCACAATCCCCTTTTGGGTCAGGACCCCCACAGTTACAACACATGAAATTTCAGATTTAAACATCTGAAAATGTGAAATTTACCAATTTCCAAACCCTATGGCTGTGAAATTGACCATAATGAACGGTGAATTTGGTAGGGCCCTAGTTATACAGGAAAGTCTTTTTACATCACGTTTCCATATAATTTGCACAAATATTACCCAGGACTTAATGTGTTTTGCAATAGAAAGCTGAGGATTCATGTTTTCTATATTGAAAAATAAGTGTCCTTAATAGATACATTATACGTTCACTATCCATTTATATAGTTCAAATGTGACCATCATCATGGCACGTGGCTCCATTAGTTTGAAAATACAGTAAATAGCCATACCTGGGTATACATGGGGAACTATACATGCTGCATGGGGAATTATGTGCATGTATGAGTGGGAGACCTCTAGGGAAACAGAGGAGCTGAAGAAATTAATGCTGGCGGTTCAGTGGGTGACATCCTTCATGCTGAATAAAGCCCCCAATGTTATGTAACACTGTACTCCTTGAGAAGCTATCTTTCAGATGAGATGTAAAAGTCAGGACTGAATACTTGTGTGGTGATTTAAAAAAAAAATCAATTTTGGCTAAAGTAGCAATCTAACCCTAATTCCAGTGGTGGCAATTACACTGGTCTACAATTTTTGAGAAGTTGTCTGCTTCAGAGATAAAATGTGCTATTTATTATGTATTTTGATGTGCTGAATTCAAATATGACAATTAAAACAACTGATTGGCTACTGTTTCTAAGTATTTAAGTTTTTACATTTTATGTCTATGTATATTGTGTAGATAGTAGAGTTTTAATCATAAATTGTAAACCTAGGTCTTTTCATGTGTTTATGGTTGCTTTACATGACAATACTTCACCTGTCCTGTTTATGTAACACTTTAAAAATCAGCAAAAGGGTTATATAAATAAAATTGATTATGAAACAAAAGGCAAAAAACTATTATGTACATAGTTTAGTCCTATTCAGTGTCTACTCGGCGCTTCTTGGCTTGTCTCTTGTATTCATTAAATGGAGCATCTCTTGTCACTGTCCAGCAATAGTCTGCAAGCATTGATGGGCTCCATTTGCCCTGATAGCCTGCCAGGCGATTCCACTGCTGTAGTCTGGAGCCCAACAGCTCTGCCTTACTCTTGGGTAGTTCCAAATCCCTGACAAGGTCATTCAGTTCACCTGGTGTTATGAGGTATGGTTCAGAGGAGGAGGATGGGAGAAAATGTGGGTCCTGTGACATTGATGGTTCAGGACCAGAAGTTTCATCCTCTTCCTCTTCCTCATCTGACTCAAGTGAGAATGATTCTGGTGCATCAGGAACCGGCAGTCCTTCTCCGTGGGGTACTGGGCGTATAGCTGATGGAATGTTTGGATAATGCACAGTCCACTTTTTCTTCTTTGACACACCTTTCCCAACTGGAGGCACCATGCAGCAGTAACAATTGCTGGGATGATCTGTTGGCTCTCTCCAAATCATTGGCACTGCAAAAGGAATAGATTTCCTTTTCCTGTTCAACCACTGGCGAAGATTTGTTGCACAAGTGTTGCAGCATATGTGTGGGGCCCACCTCTTGTCCTGATCTCCAATTCTGCAGCCAAAATAAAGGTGATAGGCTTTCTTAACCGTAGTGGTTATACTGCGCTTTTGTGATGCAAAAGTCACTTCACCACAAACATAGCAGAAGTTATTTGCATTGTTCACACAAGTACGAGGCATCTCTGCTCACTTTGGCGAAACAGAAATGTGTCCCTTTGCAAAATCAAACACTGACAAAGAAGAGAGCACGACACTGTATGATTTCGAGAGCTGATAGAGGGCAATTTGTTCAGCAGAGTGATGTAAGCTTCATTATGATTGCATCATCCATGACTTCTAGGAATAACATGATGCAATTCATATCATGTATGACACAATACCAGCTTCAGATTGCATCATTCATTGTTTTGCCTAAAAAGCAAGTACTGTCCAAATCCAGTCATAGATTTATTCATAGATCCAGTCAAAGATGTATTTTAGTCATTTCTGGTTTAAATTGAGATCCTTTCACTTTATAACTCACTTATCCTCCGCCATTCCCAAGTCAAGGGTCGTATATACTGACCCAGTAGCATATCTTGAAAACTAGAGCCAATCAACAATTTTAAGCATTATTTTCGTTCTCAGTGACCCAGAATTAGTAAAGTTGGACTACATTTATTTTAGAAGCATTTTGGCTGTAGAGCAGTGTTACCAGAGATATGAATAATTTTTGCATCAAAATCCCACACCAGACAAAACTCATCTGATTTAAAGTTTCATTGTGAAAGATGAACTAAGTGGCTCGCACAAACTCTACCCCAGGTTTGCAAAACTTTTAAAATGTCTGGGCAGCCCTGGACTACCTAGGAAACTCCCCCTCCCCAACCATGTCCCTTCTTTCCCCCCCACAATCTCCTTTCTCCTGAAGGATCTAGGGCCCTTCTTTTACCCAGGAGTTGGCTAGACAGGTTCCTGCTCCCTAACTTCCTCTTTTATGTGTCATTTGGTTGTTTCCTGGCCTCTAGTCATTCCTGTCTCAAAGTCTTTATGAAGCACAGGGCTGATCTGCTCTCCGCATATCAGCTGTCTCCTGGCAAGGTAGAAAGGAAAACCATTCCATTCCTGATACCGCACCTGAACTCAAGCAGGGGCCCGAGACATCACACACAGCTCTACTACAAAAGTTTAGACAGTGTTTTAACAAGAACAATGAAGAGTCCGGTGCCCCCTTAAAGACTAACAGATTTATTTGGGCATAAGTTTTCGTGATGCTCAAATAAATCTGTTAGTCTTTAAGGTGCCACCGCACTCCTCATTGTTTTTGTGGATACAGACTAACACGACTACCCCTCTGATACTTGTTTTAACAAGACTGCTTGATGCTTCAGGGTTAAATAAACCCCAAACTCCAGGCAAATTTCAATTATAAATCCTTAATATTTATGAGGTACGTCATCATGCAGTAAAATAACTGGCCAAGAACCATCACATCATGTTTCTCCCTAGATGTGGCTGTACTGTAAATATAGTACTCAGTTGTGCAGTCCTTACTCATGGGACTAGTCCTGCTGAAGTCAATGCTTTTACACATGTGAGCAAGGGATACAGGTTCAAGTTTAAAAAGCCCTTTGCAGCTGGAAGAAAGGTTCTGTATAATGTAAAATTAATATCCTTAACCCTTGTGCAGAGCAAGTTGACAATATATTGCACCTGAATGCAAAATAGTCTGCTAATTGTATTAATGTTACCTCATGGCAACTTTGGAAAAAAAATTTGTTAAAAAAGGAAAAATCCACAATGAAACTAGAAGCAAAAAACTCAGGCTGCAGGTAACTGGTGTGCATGTTGCTTTTGCAAAATGATCATACGACTTGTAATTGATGCAATTTCTTGCAATAACAAAATGTTCCTGACCTTTTGCTGGTTACAAAGCAAATGTACTTTTACTATGTCAAGTAAAATCAAATATCTCTCCTTTCCACTTCCTGCTGGTTCTCAAGGATGCAGTTATATTCTATCCAGCTTAATAAGAAATTTGAACTAAGTCGATTAGATTAGAACATAATAGTTTAAGATGTTGATGGCCACCAAAATGCTCCCTCAATTTTCCTTCTTCAGTACTTTTCCTACATCTATTCAGATACAAGGAAGAAGAGAGTGAGTGAGTGAGTGAGTCAGAGAGAGGGTTTTGAGTATGGCACTAAAGAATCTAGTGGTTTTATTAAATGTAAGGTCAGGAAATAAAATGTGGGTTACAGTCATTTTCCTCTGCTGATCGGTAGGTAGTTCTTGCATTAGACACTGATGATCCCTTTCAAAACATCATGCTGACACAGAAAGAATTCAGTATATTACTCCATAGATTAGAGCCATAGGCAGGCAGGCAGGCAGGCTCTTGTCCTTCCTGGAAGTATAAGCTTAGCAAAGTCTCTCTCTACGGTACAGAATGCAGAGGGCTGAATCCTCATCTGCAACAGAGCAGAGCTCAGGATAGCTAAGGGAAGAGGGAAGTGGCTCTAAGGCACTTTGCTGTTGTTTCATGCACCCTAAAGCTGACTGTGGACCAAACTACTCTCAGTGTGTGCCCCCTCACGGGCCACTACACTGACAAATGAGGATCACCAGAGTGCAGTGTTCTCCTGCCTTGCCCTTGAAATGCCCCCAAGATGCCAATTATGCTGGAGAGGAGGGACAGGAAAGATCTGGCATGGAGCTGGCTAGGACATCTTTATGCTGGACAGGGATTCCTTAACATGGATCTGGTGGCCCAGAGTATTTTACTTTCTTTGCAGAGATTCCAGAATTAAAGAGTTAATTTATTCATGTTCATAAAACATTTTGCGAAAGGTGCTATATGAATACAAGGTATTTTTATTTTTATATCTCATACCAGCCAATGATGTGGTGTGCAGCTTGGGCCCTGTGACAAGCTTTTGGGGCCCTGAAAACCCTTAATTTTGCTTGCTAACTTATTCAGGTCACTGAATTTTAGCCAGCCTAGAAGAGGGTGCTGAACCGTGTAGCTATCATATACCATCATGGGTTGTTTTTACTTCTGACGTATGCAGTTAACATTACAACAAACATTGCAGCAAAATCCAGCAGAAAAGGCTTTCACTTCTGAGTATAAAATCTTCACGTTTCCCAAGTTACTAATAACTTGTAATGTGCCAGGTCTCTTGCAAGTACAGATGCTATTATCTTTCTATTCTTCTTAAGATTCAGCAGCTCCAAAGCCAACTGGTAACAAAAGAAGCTTCTTTGCAAGAGGTGAAGTCAGAGTTGGAAATCTACAGAGAAAATAATGCTAGACAGTCCTCTAAAATTCAGACCCTAAAAGCTCAGGTCAAGGAGCTGGAAGAAATCGCTACATCTGTAACCAGTGTAAAGTCACAGTCAGGTGCCTATATTTATACTCTCAAAAGGAAGAACCATGAGTTAAGTGAAAGAGTCTCAGAATTAGAAAAACATCTGAGGTAAGGTTCCAAGTCCCTTTCAAAAGTGTCAGTTTTACCAGACACCAGGTGTGTTAACAATTTGGCTGTAATAGCCTAGTGCATGATACGCTCAAAGAAAGAAAAATATTATTGTCTCTCAATATCCACAGGGCCGGCTCTTCCATTTAGGCAACCTAGGCGGTCACCATGAGCACCAGGATTTGGGGGGTGCATTTTGCCGCCCTTGGCGGCAATTCGGTGGCGGGGGGTCCTTCTGTGCTCCGGGACCTGCCACTGAAGTGCCCCAAAGACCGGGAGCAAGGAAGGACACACACACACACCCCCCCGCTGCAGAATTGCCACTGACCGGGAGCGCGGAAGGACCCCCGCCTAGGGCGCCAAAAACCCTGGCGCTGCTCCTGAATATCCAGTGCACCTTTGTTACCCACCACAATGAGTATCTATGTACTGAATGAAAAGAGGGCATTTTGGAGCTATTGGGTCAGATTCTGACTTGAGTTACATAAGTGTTAGTCCTGAGTAGCTACATTGAATCAGTGGAATTACTCAGGAATTACATTAATAGGAGTTCAGAATTTTGCTCAAAATACTGTGTTTAAGTTATTACTTTGCTGCTGTTTCCTTTATTTTAATTCATGTCCCTCACTCCTGGGGTTCGCTAGATTAAAGAGTTTATCTAGGCCTGCTTCTACAATCCCATTTGAAGTCTTAAAGTTCAGTCATATCCCACTCTTCAGCTGTATTGTGGGAGGGTCAAGGGCCTTGTCATAAGTGTTAAATGGGAGAGTCTGGAAGCTGGGAGAGATCTAATCCACATAGTCCCTCCTGTCAGTCCACTATCTTACCTTGCTATGATCCCTGGCCTCCTTCCAACCTTAAAATACATTGGGGGCCTGATTGTGCCCATGTCTGTTTTGGATCCCATTGGTTGTTTGTATGCTCTGGTGTACAATGAAATCTGGAATGCTTGTAGCCCTGGAGATCTGGTTCTGATCTAGCCGGGCCCTTGTCTACATTAAGATGTTTCCCTTACGGTTACCACGGTTGCTACGATTGATTCAGCTCCACGGGTGTCAATAATAGGGGGAGTATTAAAATACACATGATAACCACCACATCCTCTACAGCTGCTCTCAGGAGATTTAGACAACACAATGGTCAAAATGCTGGCAGCGGCCTGAAGCCCTGTCTATAGCACTTACAATTATTTTAATGAGAAGTAATTAGTGTCTTCAGTAATATATAGCATATAGGACCATCACTATGACAGTCTATCTGTGGGGATGTTCCTCTATCACTGATACTCAGGCTGCTCTTTAGTTAGTGAAATTATTTTTTTAAATGTATCTCCCCTGATAAAGACGGTGGGTTGAAATCACGGGGGGAAACGTTTTCCTAACTTGAACCTGCTTTGCTCAGCCAGAGAATCCAAAATATACTCTGAGAGACATGTGAGCCCTCAAGCTCCGTGACATTTGCTTATCCCTAGCCATTGCTTTTGACCGTGAGATTTTGGTTTGTGGAATGTTAACATGTTTTATATAGGATGCTTCTGGTGAGGAGAGAAAAAGCAGAGCAAAAAGCAGCCAGCTTGGAGAAGAAGTTGGCAGAGGTCACAGACAAGTTATCCTCTTCCATGAATATAGATATCAAAGGACAAGAAGATCCTTTGGGATTTTTAGTAATAAAGGTAAGAGTACTCTACTCTTCATTTATTTACAGAGATTATGGGGATTGTCGCAGTGACATGCTGTGACAGTTTCTATTGTAAGTTAAATTTTGACTGCCCTGCTTTTCTGAGCACTCTGAAGAATGAAGCTACTGCCTAACATTTTCAATGGTTAGTCTCTGGCCAAGTGAGCCCTTTTTTTTTAAAGGAAGTTTTTTTTGTCCCAGGTCAAATCCAAAACTGGAAGGGACCTTTCCAACTCTCACACAACAGTGTAAATCTCATGAGAATAGATGTGTTTATGGAATTTCTGTCATGTTTGGCACCTCACTATCAGATGGCCACAAGAGCTCCTACCTCAAGTACCTGAAGTGCAGCATCTTCCTTCTTGCCCCAGCCACACTATTGGAAGTAGTATAGGCAACAGTGGAATCTGCACCCACGGCACACTTCCCACGGAGTACTACTCTCAGCATCGGCAGCTCCACAAAGTGAAACAAACAGGATCTCCTCCATAGGCCTGGAGCCCCCCGCTATTTCTCTCTGTTCATATCCATGGAGATGGAGTTTGGCTGAGAGAAGTATTGTGGAAGGGGTGTCTCCCGCAGGTACTCCAGTGTGCTGAAAACAAAGGACTCCAAAAAGATGTGCCATCCCACCTACAGCCCTTGGCATATTGGGGGAGGGGAATGACAGGATCACCATTTTGCTCTAGCGATCTTCAACTGGTGGAAAGCCCTTGGGAGTCACAGCCAGCTGATGTACATTAGAGCAACCAAAGCCCTCTCAGATACAATAATACTACTTGCAGGATTTGCAGTGCATTACTTGTCCATGAGACTGCATCAGGGCTGGCGCTTCCGTTAGACGACCCTAGGCAGTCGCCTAGGGCACCAGGATTTGGGGGGCGGCATTTTGTGCGCTCCCCATGGGAGCTTCCAGTTCCGCTCCCGTTGCGCCGCCGAAGAAGGACCTTCTGCCAACATGCTGCAGAAAACAGCAGCAGGCAATTGAGCAGCTCAATGACTGCCGCTGTCGCCTGCGGCATTTCGGCGGAGGGTCCTTCTTTGGCGGCGCGATGGGAATGGAACCGCAAGCTCCCCTGCTCCCTGTGGGGAGAGCACAAAATGCCGCCCCCCAAATTCTGCCTAGGGCGCCAGAAACTCTGGCGCCGCTCCTGGACTGCATGCCTGGTTGGGGACCCCACAGGTACATTAATGAGCAGAAGGGATGGAGTAAATAAAGAAATGAGGCTGCTAAACTTTTCCATTGAATGAAATTCATGTTCCAACAGTACATTTTAAATTTGTGTCTCTTCAATATTGGTTTTTAGTCCCCGGTTAAAAGCATAACAATAGCCTCAACTGTTGAAGCTGTGTCTGTAAATGGTTTGCTTTTATTATGCAGTTTCCAATGCTCTTGAAGGAACATTCACTAGAAAAGACAAGAATTGCACTTCTTGAAAAAGCCTTGGCCACTCAAGAAATGGAGCTTAAAGCTAGTAGGGAAACAATAGTGAATCTTGTTTCAGAAATGAAAAAGGAGCAAAGAACAGCAGCTGGCCACACTGTACAACTGGCAATACTAAAGAAGGTAAGGGCAATACTTTCCATTTATCTCTTTTACCAACAATCAGTGATACAGTATAGTGGATAAGGACCAGATTGCCTGGTCATATAAGGGAAAGCAAGATGCTCCGTTATTCCTTTGCATTGACGGCCTGTGTTGTGAGTAACAGTGCAGAGAGCGGAGTAGAGCAGCTTCTGCAGGGCTGCTATATACCTCCACTGTTCCAGCTAGCATAGCCATGCAGGTGTGCTGGGGAAGTACCTTGTACCAGTTATTGACCTGGTGCAGAGTAGTTTTTATGTTGAGCAAGGTGGAAGGCAGATTGTGATTCTCACTGTGTAAACAGACTCTTTGGTGTTGGGCCTTACTACAGAGGCTGACCCATGTTAATTTGGGGCCTAATAGATGACTCAGAGGAGGTCCCAAAGCAGACACCACAATGACCAGGGCAGTGATCATGCACCATGCAGGTGTGAGGCTCAAGTAAAAAATTCTAGTGGTGGCCTGACAAAAGGTAGTGAAATATCAAGATTTAATGACACTCATTTTCCTATTTTTGGGGTGAATAACTCAGGAGAAAAGGTATGACTTTTTCGCATTATTGGCAGGATTGAAATATTTCGTTTGCACAACTGTACCTGGCAAAATTGTGGCCATCACAGTAAGAAAACAATAACCCTCTTTGAATGCTTTAGCAGCACAGATATTATTTAAAGAGGTTGAAAAACCTATCCTGGATACTCGTCTGAATGAAACAGGAGCCCCTCCAAAGAGGCCATGCTGACAGACTGAGAAATATTGTGTTACTGTAATTTTCCTGCCTTTAGGAGAAGGACGAGGCTGTATTGACCAAGAAGACCTTTGAAAGGAATAACACCATTCTCTCAGAAAGATTGAAAGACAAGCAAATAGCATGGGATAACTGTTGCCAAGAACTGCTTCATAAAGAGAAAAAATTCACTGAGTTAGATAGAATTCTGCATGCCTCCATATATGAGACTAAAACTACACAGACCTTATATCAAACCTTCATCAGTCAACTGGCTACACTCCTGAGCAACACCTTCATAACTATGGCTGGGACAGAGGAAGCTATTAAAGAAAGGATACAAGAAATCTGTGGCAGTGAACATTCTTGGAAATCTGTGAGTACAGTACTATCAAACCTAGCATTTATTTCTGCCATTTTGGTAAATCTGTTCTGAGACCTGTGTTGTTCAACATATTCATAAATGATCTGAAAAAGGGGGTAAACAGTGAGGTGGCAAAGTTTGCAGGCAATACAAAATCATTTAAGATATTTAAGTCCAAAGCTGACTGCAAAGAGTTACAAAGGAGTCTCACAAAACTGGGTGACTGGGCAGCAAAATGGCAGATGAAATTCAGTGTTGATAAGTACAAAGTAATGCACATTGGAAAACATAAGCCCAAGTACATGTACAAAATGAAGGGATCTAAATTAGCTATTACTACTTAAGAAAAAATCTTGGCATCATCATGAATCATTCTCTGAAAACATACACTCAATGTGCAGCAGCAGTCAAAAAAGCTAACAGAATGTTAGGAACCATTAAGGAAGGGATAGATAATAAAACAGATATCATAATGCCACTCTATAAATCCATGGTACGCTGATACCTTGAATACTGTGTGCAGTTTTGGTCACCCTACCCTCCCAACCCTCCCAAAATATTAGAATTTGAAAACAAACAGAGAAGGGCAACAAAAATTATTATGGGTATGGAACAGCTTCCATATGAGGAGAGATTGAAAAGACTCGGACTATTCATTTTAGAAAAGAGATGACTAAGTGGGGATATGATAGAAGTCTATAAAATCATGAATGGTGTGGAGAAAGTGAATACAAGAACCAAGGATCACACAATGAAATTAATAGGCAGCAGGTTTAAAACAAACACAGGGAAGTAGTTCTTCACACAATGCACGGTCGACTTGTGAAATACATTGCCAATGGACGTTGTGAAGGCCTATAGTATAACTGGGTTAAAAAAGAGTTAGATAAGTTCATGGAGGATAGGTCCATCAATGGCTATTAGCCAAGATGATCATGTATGTAACCCCATGCTCTGGGTGTCCCATAACCTCTGACTGACAGAAGCTGGGACTGGATGACAGGAGATGGATCACTTGATAATTGCCCTGTTCTGCTCGTTCCCTCTGAAGCATCTGGTATCGGTTATTGTTGGAAGACGGGATACTGGGTTAAATGGCCCATTGGTTTGACCCAGTACGGCCATTCTTATGATCTTATTTTATTTTGTGAATAAAAACAATGGGATAAATTCATCCCTACTGAAACTTTGCTGACTTTAGTGGGATGACAGTAGGGAAGGATTTGTCGTATTATTACAACAAAACAATATTATAAAGAAATATACTTATATTACTTATATTTTAGGAACAGTTCAAGAAAGCAAACAAATGGATTTAATTATGTAAAACTGAAGGCTGAGAGGTAACATAGTGTTTCAACAATTTTTTACAGCTAGAACAAAATGCTTACTGGTACACTAATTTTGATTCCCACAAATAGTGAGTTGAAGACTTGTAGAATGCAGAAAACCCCATTTAATTTTTTTGTGAAAGGAGAGAAGGTCTAATTTTAAAAGCATTCTCTCCTCCACCATGCACATGTGAGGCTCAAGTAAAAAATTTTACTCTACTCTGCGCTGGTTAGGCCTCAACTGGAGTATTGTGTCTAGTTCTGGGCACCGCATTTCAAGAAAGATGTGGAGAAATTGGAGAAGGTCCAGAGAAGAGCAACAAGAATGATTAAAGGTCTTGAGAACATGACCTATGAAGGAAGGCTGAAAGAATTGGGTTTATTTAGTTTGGAAAAGAGAAGACTGAGAGGGGACATGATAGCAGTTTTCAGGTATCTAAAAGAGTGTCATCAGGAGGAGGGAGAAAACTTGTTCACTTTAGCCTCTAATGATAGAACAAGAAGCAATGGGCTTAAACTGCAGCAAGGAAGATTTAGATTGGACATCAGGAAAAAGTTCCTAACTGTCAGGGTAGTTAAACACTGGAATAAATTACCTAGGGAGGTTGTGGAGATATTTAAGAGTAGGTTAGATAAATGTCTATCAGGGATGGTCTAGACAGTATTTGGTCCTGCCATGAGGGCAGGGGACTGGACTCGATGACCTCTCGAGGTCCCTTCAAGTCCTAGAGTCTATGAACCATGTGATCACTGCAGGAAGACAGCAAGTTGTACAATTCCTACATACACCAAAATGAAATGGTCTCCCTTTGTGTTCAATGCGGGGTGAAAATCTATAGCCTTTGTTTTCAGGAGGTCAGACTAGATTGTCATAATGGTCTTAAAAATCTATTAGCTCATTTTTTTCCTATGTTGGAGCTTTGCTCAGTGTTTGGGGGGGGGAGGAAATCAGGGAGACAGTTATGAAATGAAGAATAACTCCAGTAGCTCCTGTAGAGTTACGCCAGATTTACGCCAGTATAGCAGAGGATAAATTTGGCCCATTGTGTCTCTTTACTACTAGAACTTTTTTTAGGCCAGAGCTAACTAAAAATAATGCACGTTAGCAGAAATGCAAGAATTAATTTTATACAAATAGCTTAGCAACACTAACAGTATTATATGCATAAATAAGAATTGAAAAAAAATAACCTTTGACAATATAAACTCACCCTTACTGAAGCAACAAAGAATCATACGACCTTGCTTTAAATTACAGATGGATTAATATTTTTATTTTGTGACTAATCCTATAACGACAATGGGCCAGTTTCATTCCTAGTGAAACTTCACTGACTTTAGTTACATCTGTAGAGCACAGATGTACTGAATTTGAAAAGTCAGTCTTAAAACAGCTTGAAGCACTTACCTGTTAACACTCTGGTATGCTGATACAGCCACTGCGGTCTCCCACTTACAATATGTACTGAGTATTGTGGCACTGAATAAGATGAGAAAATAATGAACTGCCAATGATATATCTGATCAGGGAGAAGATCCATCCATTTCTAAATTAAGAGAAATTATTGGAAGAACATTTGCAGTAATAGTTTAAATATTTCCCCCTCTACATTATAAAAAAAGGTAAATGAATAATTTTGTAAATAATTGTCAATGAAACTGTCAGTAAATGTAATGATATATTTAGCAACGTTTCCCATTATATCTGTAATATTTAGTCTCTTCCTCAAAAATTTCAAACTAGAAACAAACTCTTAGCCAAGATTCTTCTGTGAAATTGTAAACTAAAATACTCTCCAATATGAATTAGAATAGCATCTGCTGTCACACTATGTAGCTAAATATTATAAGATTTTGTTCATACATCATGGCATAACAATTGGTTTTAAGAAAGATATTCAGCATACTATTGCACTATGGCATAATGTTTACTCCTGGAGGAACTGTGCATCACTGTGCATCTGCAGAATTCATGGCCCCCGCAGATTTCTTTGCTGACCTGCAGAAAAATTACTTCTGACGGGGAAGCAAAAGGAAGCTGCAGGAGTGGTCATGTGTCCACCCTCTGGCAAAGAAGACTGGTCAGTCTGGGTACCCAGAGCAGCTGGTAGACACGTAAATCACTGCCTGGCGGGGGGGAAGACACTTGGTAGTCATTGGTGTGAGAGAGAGAGAGACACTCTGTCCCTCTCGCTTGCTATTGCAACACACTCGGCATGGCAGGGCAGGGCCTTGGGGTATTTCTGAAGAGACAGGTGTGGGGCAGGTTCTGTTCCCTCAGGCAGAGGAGAATGTAGCAGCCTGCCTGCTTAGTGAATTGTTCCTATTGTTCTTAGTGAATTCCCCAGGGGTATAAAACTGTAAAAATTTTAAGGCTCCTTGCATTGCCTGAGTGGTGTAAAGGAGACATTGTAAAGGACAGTATGGCCTTATAAAGGCTTATGGTGTTTTAGTGATTAGAACTGGTCTGAATTTTTGGACTGAAAAAAATTTCCTATCAAAATTTGCTCCATGAACTGCTTGCAACTGACCTTTTTGGAGATAGTCAAAAGCCAGTATAAATTGTGAGTTTGAGTCCCCAGCCCCCACTTGCTCTTCAGTTGTCTATGATGTAACACTGAGCATATGACTGCATATATTTTTTGACTGATAATTAGAAGGGTCAATACTAGCTACATTATTATTAGACAGAGGGGTTTGGTGATTTCCTCCACGCTCCCCACTCTCATTCTCCATCCATTGTATTGTAGTTTAAATTACCAAATAATTGAAACTAGCTGGATTTTATTGCATTATTTTGACAAAAAATATGCAGAATTTTAAAATATTGTGCGCAGATTTTTATTTATTTAATTTATTTATTTTGGGTGCAGCATTTTTAATTTTTTGGCACAGAATTCCCCCAGGAGTAAATGTTGCACAATTGGCCTGAAGCATTATGGAAGATTTCATCTCCTCAGATACATCAGACATTGGCTATTGCTGGAGGCAGGATACTACACTGGATAGACTATTGATCCCTTCCTATATGGCAGTCCAGTGTTCTTAAACTAACTTGTATTTTAATCCTCTGGGACAAAATAGCATTGCCTTTATTATGACGTTTGTGACAATATATAGTCCAAATTTTGCACTGTGCTTCATGGGTGCATTAGGAGAGGTAACTTCTTTCTTCCAGTTCTTTAGTGGGGCGGCATTCCTACCTAGCCCACAATAGAGGGCTTGGGAGGAGGATGGACTCCTATGATGAAACGTGTCACAAAATGGGGCATAATTGGCTGACTAGGGGCTATGGACAGTGCCTCAATAGTCAGTGCACATTCTGCCATTGGAAGCATGCAGTAGCCTTATATATGCATTAGTCCTTTTCAAAAGAGCAGTCTTCATCCTCGAATGTTGCATAGGATGGCTGAGCACACACTGAACTGTGTTTCTGGTTACCCTCACAGTGCTGGCAGGGATTTGGCTCTAAGAAGAGTAGTTCTGAAACTTTCTTGAAGGTGGATATATCAGAACATAAGGATGCCAGGAAGTAACAAATATGTCCAAGTGCCAAATTGCTGTCTTTTACCCATAGAAAACTGATGAGCTGCAGCAGAAAATTCTCTCACTAACCAGTCAGCTAGAGCAGCAGCATGATCTATAACATGAGGATCTGAGTAAATCCTATAAAGCTGAAGAAGTGCTTCAAAAACAAAAGGGATCCCTAAAGCGCATGGAAAAAAAGCTTGCTGCAGAAGATTTGCTCTTAGAGAAATTTATCTCTGAAAGGAAGAAAGTAAGGAGATTTCTTTATTGTTCACACCGATTTCTCGCAATAGAAACACTGACACTAAAGAGTCAAACTGCATTTAGCCCTGATTAGGCAGAGGAACTGGGTAGAAAGCAGGGAGGGCCCAGTCTTGCAAGGTGTTGATACAGCCCTCAACTTTCATTGACTTTCATTGGCACTGAGGGTGCTCAGCACTTTGCAGGAGGCACTCACAGGTTCTGCAAGGACAGTCTCCAGGGAAAAGGCCCAGTGTGTAAATATATTGGCAGATTTCCAGTGCTAGTGGCCAGTGAGGGATTAGGGTCATGAGAGATACAAACAACATAAACTTCTTATCTTACAACTGTACATCCTTTCTTTTCTTTTTACCTTCCATGTTATCCCATTCTCTTCTTCACTCTCTTCCTCTCGTCATCGTTCTCCTTTTTACATTCTCATCTCTTCCTGTCTGTCCCCTTAGCCTTTGCTCTCATGCTTTCTCAGATAGATCTCTACATTTTCCTCCTCCTCCATCATCTCTCTTTTCTTCCCATCATCCCTGCATAGCTCCTTCCCTTCCCCAGCTTTCCAATGTTGTGGGTGGCAGCACCCACTGTCTTGAAGTGGTTTCCATTATATGCAGGGTTTACTATTTTGTTCAATGGCTTTCAGCACCCCCACTCTAAAAATCGCTCCAGTGCCATTGCAACCAGGCAGTGTTTGTATGGAATGTCTGCAATGGGGGAAAAGGGAAGCAAACAGCACAACCACCCCACTTTTAGGGCCTTCTATTCTTTCTCCCCCTTTTTGTTCCTCCTGCTGCTAGGTAGCATCTAGCTTATAATACATCTAGGCAGATGGCTCTCTAACCTGCTTTAATTGATTGTGACTAACAAACACTCCCATAATGCACCAGCTGAATAAGTATGGGGAGAAACTTAAAAATTGTAGCAATAGGTATGTCATGTGTATTATGAGTTTCAAAGCACTGAATGCAATTTAAAGAGTCTTTATGTATTATAGCAGGGTGCACTTTGTTCATGGTCCTGGTCTGGCACTACAGATGCTGTTCAGACTTCACTGGTTAGATATTGACGCTGTGCAGTTTATTTAAGTTCCTTCCATCAATATCTTTACAGTTCATGCAACAATACTACTTAAAACATCCCTTGTACCATCAGCCCTTTCACCCAGAGCCCGAGAGGAAAAGTCTCCCTTCCTTATGTGCTCTCTAGGGCCTGGTCTACTCTAGAAAATTAGGTCAGAATATCTGTATTGCTATGGGGTACCACTGAATTATGCAGTTAAACTGACCTAACCCCTGGTGAAGACAGCACGTAGCTACTGCCTCTCAGGGAGGTGGATTACCTACACCAACAAGAGAACTCTTCCTGTCAGCATAGGTAGCATCTTCACTGAAGCACTGCATTGGTGCCACAGTAGCAGTTTATGTGTAGACAAGCCCTAAGTCTGAGCTCAGGCAACCCTGCTCCTCTCTTCCTGCACTTCCTTCCTGGGCCTTTTTATCAACACTCAGCTGATCGGATAATGAATCCTTAGTGCAGAAGCCTGCCAGCCTGATTAGATAGTTCAATCAGACCTCTCTGGGGAACCAATTAGTGCCAGAGTGATCAGAGTTCTGGCTCACTTCTAGCTCCCAGCACTCTGTCACATTGACATTTTTTATACTTATACAGGAAAATGTATAAATGTCTTTGCAGAAAATGTATTTCAAATAACAAGGATGTGAAGTAATAAAAGGGAGGGGGAAACAAGTCAAAAGAAACTAAAAAGGAAAGTTACTCTTAAATGACCTATTTGTAACCTTGACTAGAATCATGATAAAGTTTGTTTAATACATTTTACTCACTTGCTTCTTATGCAGCACATGGGGTTTCTACAAGAGTTGACAGAGAAGCTACAGATTAATCAGGTTAGCTCACCAGAAAGTCTGCACTGCCAATATGAAATGCTCTTAAACAAAGCAGAACAGCTAAGTAAACTGGATATGGAATATCTTCTTGAGAACAAGAACTGTATCTTTAATTTGCAGAAGAAGGTCAGTGTAAATTCTCATTTTCACATTTTAAAGACCATTTCTCTTCTTGAGAATGGCTGATCAATATTAGTAAGCTGCATGAGTCTTGTGGTAATGTCTGCACTTCTGTCATAAACCACTGGAGGAACTAGATGAATAGAAAATATATTCTTCTTCCAATTGAAGTGTAAATCTTGGTAACTGACACAGAATTTGTAATTTTCCCCTGAAAATGTCAAAGATAGCATAGTTCAAATCACTTTATGATTTTAGTACTGGGTTATAAATAGGAATTCTGGGCAAGTTTTGCACCGAATGAATGTTTGTTCCCTGATGTCTGGTATTAATGTATATATTTACTAAATAAAACTTCTCACACAAACTGAATAATCAATCCAAGGTAACATTTTTCATGTGGTTTAACACTTCAACCCCAGAAAACACTTTAGGTTAAATTCAGGGATGAGCACTCAGCCCAAGTAATATGTACTTTTTTGGAGAGAGAAGGAAGGAAAAGGAATTCCATGGATGAAGTAGCCCTTTCTGGTACAACATGCCCTGGCTGCAGGGATGTGTAAAAAGGAGAGGAACTAAAGATATGTGCAGTGATGGGTTTGTCCCAATCTTTCCTCCTCTTCAGTCTACTTCTGCCCCACCCTCTCTGGTCCTCTGCTTTAAAGGGTGCCTCCACAGAGTTGAACTCCATGCCATGCAGAGTTACGCAATACACAGGACAAGCCATGGTTGTAATGTTTCAGGATTCGGTCTTCTTCAGGTAGGAGATGGGATGGAACAAGAATAATATTTTTAAAGGCTACAGCCAACAATGTTCAAGTATATATTTAGGGGTTCTTCTGAAGCAAATACTGGACGAAAAGCTCTGGTCGGCACTGTTTAAAATAGGGTTTATTCTTAGTAGTCAGGATAAAGTGTAGTGGGTGAACATGTTAAGTGCATCACACACAGATGTTTTATGATTTATTTTTCTGGTAAGTTTTATCAAACAAAGCTGGGTCTTTTCCCTGCTTTGCAAGTGAAGAGGGAGGGTCTGTGATTTAAAAAAAAACTGCTATTAGAATACTGGAATATTTTCAGTGCTTAAAGAATCGTAATAGACTTCCCGAACATCAGCTAAAGCATTAAAAGTCAGCCTATTAAAACGATAAACCTAATACATGCATAAAAGACTTCCCCAATAGCAATATACATGCTTAAAGGCAACTGTGGCTTAGACAAATCAGGTACTATGTCATCCTGACCTCTCACTCAAAGCTACTCACCAGGGTATTTTTGTTTTAGGTAAGAAGAAATGTCAAATGTTAACAGCAGGAATTCAAATCTTTTACAGCATATCCTGTATAAAAAAAACCCACCCTCTCTTAATGCAGGTAAATTCTCAAAGGGAAAAAATCAAAATGAAGAATTGGCAGATAGAACAACTGATAGAGAAGATCAAACAGTTTGAAAAAGGAAAAGAGCAACAGGTCTGCTTGAATGTTGGGCAGGATCCACAGAGCCTGAAAGCCCAGAAAGAAACTGAGAAACTTCAAGAACAGCTTAAGGAAATGAAAATGTCAAATCAAACTCATCAGGCAAAATTTGTGAGTGTAAATGATCTCAAAGTAAGTACAGCAATCTGTGAAATCAGATGAGAAATGGCTGCTAATTAAATTCAGGGAATTCAGCCTTTTCTCTTCTATTTCTAAGGTAATTAGTCTTTTAGGCCATAGGTTTTTTAAAACTTTTTTTGCAGAACAAAACCATAGAAGAACTCAGTAAATTTTGGGAAAAAGTTGAAAAGATTAAGGAGAAAGCAGTTAGAAAGGTGGTCAGTTTGAAAACAGAACTAGACTACACAGAACATGAGGCAAGGAAGGAAAAAGAGAGGGCCCATCATATGCTGGAAGCAGTCACTAATGAGCTCCACGTAGCAAAAAGAGCACTTGAAGAAGTAGCAAGAAGAGAAAAACAGGTACTTTCCTCCCAGTGCTATTAAAGCAAATCATTAATGTCTTGTTAGCAACTCTTAAAAAGCTGATGAAATCGTTTTTAGTGCTTCCGGCCCATGTTAGTTGCAACTCAGTTCACACAGTTGTAGCTTAAGGAGTTTTTAAGAGACTTATTCAACAACCTGTAAAAAAGGATTTTTATCCCAAAGATATCATGAACTGTGTTGCAGAGGAAAAGAGGAATATCACAAGCACCATATTATTCCCTAAAAGGTAATTAGAAGTTATCAAGATTTTTTAAAATGGGGGCGGGAAAGAAAACAATTCTAGGTCTTTAATTAAAAATTTGTCTAGGTGCAGATTTTTTTTTTTACCCTAAAACTGATTCTAGCAAAATTCTTATCACATCTACATCCTTATTACAATTATTGTGTGAAAGTAAGTGATATCTTTTGCTTTTCTTCTTGTAGTTCTTTGTAGCTTGTTGACTTTAGAGAAGCCATTACGAAGATTATGAAATTTCCCATAAATACATTGGCTATATCAGACAAGGAGATCATCAGACAACTAAAGCAACTTATACAAGCCTATGAAATTTCTAAAGTTACTTCTAACAATGAATCAAAACTTTCATGTGGTTTTACAACTGGATTTGAGAATCAGTAATGTGTATTTTGCTTCTTCTCAACGCAACCTAGATTTTAGTGAGGGTTTCTAGATTTCTGTAATATCATAGATATCATAATCTAGTGATTAGCGCACTTCTAGTCTGGATTATATTCCTGGTTCTGTCACTTAATTGCAATGATACCTTGGGCACTCTCTGGCTCAGGTTCCCGAGACAATACTTATCTGCCATAAAGTGGTGTTCTGAGCCTTAATTATTTGTTTAATGCTTTGAAATCCATGGACGAAAGACACCATATAAGGATAAAGTATTGTAATATTAATTTTGACAAATCATCAAACAATTTCTGAAGAATACCACCTACTAAATAATTTAAATGTATTATTTTCACCATGATCTATAGTACTTAATAAAAAAAAGGCATGCACTATATCAGGGGTCGGCAACCTTTCAGAAGTGGTGTGCCAAGTCTTCATTTATTCACTCTAATTTAAGGTTTCACGTACCAGTGATACATTTTAACGTTTTTAGGTCTCTCTCTATAATATATAATTAAACTATGGTTGTATGTAAAATAAATAAGATTTTTAAAATGTTTTAAAAGCTTCATTTAAAATTAAAATGCAGATTTTATCAGTTTAGTATGATCCTTGCCCTTGCTTTTCCTTGCTGAGTTTTCCAATGTCTGGCACATATTTGGATACTTTAAGCTGCACACAGGCTTCTGAGTGATCAGTTGTTAACTGGTTCCGAGAGGGACAGGGGACAGATTTCACGTGTAAAATACCTGTTCACACAGGTATGTGGTTCCAAATGCTGAAAGCATTGCAAACACAATTTTCTTCAAACAGTTAAATTTCACTGGCAGGGACATCCAGCAGATCAGAATAAAGGCCCCATGATTTCTCTCAATAACTTTAAGTGAACTCTGCAGATCTCCACACATTGATGCCCACATTTCTGAGCTTTTTCATTGAATGAGCCGCATTTCAAAATCTTCCACACCCATCCACTGAAATACAGACAAATCCAAGTCACTTTCATTGAACTTTTCAGGTTTAATTAGAAAAGAAAGCATTAGGCCAAATCGCTGGAAATCTGTCAGAAAATTCTGATTCCACTTCTTGCATGTACATTCCAATCTCATCAACACTGACAGTGCAATGTGTCAATAGCTCTTTTATGTATTCTAAGTAGCGGAAAGTTGAAGTTTGAATATCCTGAGAAGAAACGGCTAGTTTTACAACAAATGCCTTCCAGGTTTCATAAAGATCCAGGACTGTTTGCCGTACACCCTGGAGATGGAGATTGAGTTTGTTTAGGTGAGCGGTGATGTCAGTTAGAAACATGAGTTTACACAGCCATTTGTCATCATCCAGTTTGGGGTAGTTTTGTCCTTTTTCTGACAAAAAGTGCACCAAAACCTTGCCATGACTTAGCCACCAAATGTTGCTATGAAGTGGAATGTTATTATAAGCACTGTCCATCTCTTCTAGCAGTGCTTGAAACTGTTTGTGAGTCAAAGCAGATCAAGCAACAAGGACATTCACAATTTGCACTACTGTATTCATCACATCATTAAGCTTTGAATTAGAAATTATAGCACATAGGTTTTCTTGATGGATGTTACAGTGAAATTTGACTGTCGGGCAGCCAATTTGATCTTCAAGTAACTTTACAAATTCCTTCTGTTTTCCAGTCATGGCAGGAGCACCATCTGTTGTCATGCAAGATATTTTTCTGATGTCCACTGCTTCTTCTTCAAAATGATTTACAAAAGTTTTCGCTATATCTTCCCTCTTTGTTGTGCCATGTTGGGGTTTTAGGCAACAAAGTACCTCTTGGATTTCATTGGAAGCATGGTATCTTGCGACAACTGCCAAATGTGGAACGTCGTTTATATTCACGCTCTCCTCAACTGCAATGCTAAACACTGCTGTGCCCTTTAATGCAGTCGTCTGCTTTTCCTTAATGTTTTCTGCCATTTCGCTTACTCATCTCTCAACTGTTCTGGCAGAGACAGGCAGTTCTTTTATTCTAGATACACATCTTTATTTGGCAAATCATTGAACAAAACCTCCGAACTGCTGATAAAAACTTCTTTTATATATTCCCCATCTGTAAACGGCTTTCCATTTTTTGCAATGCACTGTGCAATCCTGTAACTTCTTTCTGTGGCTTGATTGTTACTTACACTTAAGCATTTAAAAACACAGCTTTGCTTCTCATATCCTGCTGCTGCCTTTTTTATTGATTCAGTCTTGTCTGCTTCGTCAAGAAAGGTTTTCTCATGCTTCGTTTGAAAATGTCGAACACTTGATGTGCGATAAACACTTTCACAACAGAAAGCACAAACAGCACGGTCCTTCTTTTGAATAAGTCCAAATGTGTCTGTCCAAGAAGGCTGATGAATGGACATCTAACTTTGCTTTCTTAGGAGCTGACATTTTGTCAAATGTACCCCTCAACTTACAGTGGGAAAAAAAATTGCGACAGATGCAGTGCACTCTTCCATGTGATGTGATAGTGATGCAAGCAGCAAATCAGGACTTAAAAATATCCCAGTACAGTGGAGCTGGAACAATTTTTAAGGTGAGGTTGGGCAACAGCTGGGGGTGGCTGCAGAGCCCTGGCCTGGCAGCCAGGATCCTAGAATGGCAGCCGAGCCCCCGGGACCAGTGGCCAAAACCTGGGGTTGGCAGTGGTCTGAGTGGGGCCAGTGCACAGGATCCCGGGTGGCCGGGTGCTGGCGTCCGGGACCTCAGGCCTGTAGCAGAGCCCTGGGACCAGTGGCCAGGAGATGGGGCCAGCAGCAGGCTGAGCAGGACCAGCGTCGGGACCCCGAGTGGCATGGGGCTGGCATCTGGGACCCCAGGCCGGCAGCAGAGCCCCCAGGCCAGCGGCCAGCGGCCAGGACCCGGGCAGTGTGAGTGCCACTCAAAATCATCTCATGTGCTGCCTTTGGCATGCATGCCATAGGTTGCTGACCTCTGCACTATATCCGCAGCTGGCGTAATTCATGGCCCCATGAATTTTTTGTAGATTAGCCCGGATTTGTCAGCAGTTAGAAATAAATATCATGGGCCACACATTTTTAAAGCAGAGGCAAAGTTCTGCATATTAATCCATCAACGGTACATGCATGTTGTGAGTCAGGAGCGAAATTATAACATGTGCATTACCAATAACATCATTTTCTCATTTAGTATATTTCCCAAAGCATGGCCTGAATTTTAGAAGTGCTATGCAATCCCAACTCCATATGAAATCAATGGGAGCTATAAATGCTCAATACCTCTGAAAATTAGGCTTTTGCCTTTTAACCCGCTCTTAGTATTTTTATATGAATTTTATTGTTTTTTCTTAGTTATTAATGTTGTTTTTACTCCATTGCATTTTATTTATCTCATGACAATATTTCTGTTATTTGTCTCTCAATTGTTGATTTTATTTTTATAAATATTATTTTAGATTTTCTTTTATACGTTCCTTTACTCCCCATTGTTTATTATTGTTATTTAGAAAGTGGCAGTATTCCAAATGTGCTAGGGGTTCTCAAAACATCTGAGGTCCCATTTCTTGCCCTTAAGAGTCTACGGTGTAAAAAGACAAAGACAGACAAAAGTTGTGGAAAACAGACATGACATACAAGTAAAGTGAGCAGAGCGATAATACAAACGAGTATTTTAGTTTGTATAGTTTAAATAACTATTTCCCCTCTATAATTCAGTCATTTTATCATCTTCTCACACAAGTCCCAAGTTCATTTCCTGTGTCCCATGCCCTTTCCCCTAACATTCAACCTTCTCTCTACATATAGATGAGCAGTTCATTTATGAGGTAAAATAATAATTAATAATAATACTAATAAGAGAAGGTTACTCACCTTGCGCAGTAACTGAGGTTCTTTGAAATGAGTGTCCCTGTGGGTGCTCCACTCCAGGCGCTGGTGCGTTTCTGTGGAGCACACACAAGGACATCTCTCAAAGAAGAATAAAAAACACAAGAGGTGAATTACTCTGATAATTTCTTGTAAGGATTACTAAAAAAATGGGAATATAGGAGGGATTTAAATGAGGAGAGGTTGGTGGCATTGTAGACTAGCCCAAGCAGGGGGTTCCATGTGTAGGGTGCGGCATCAGAAGGAGCTCTGAAGACAGTTGTGCCTGAACTAGGCAAATGGCGTAACTCTTACATATCATTAGCTCTTATCTTTCCATTTTGTCTTGCTGCGTTATTTCTAATTTTTATAGGATACCTCTGATTATTACAGATACCGTGTTACAGTGACATCTTCTTCCCCAAATCCACTAGTGTTCATTCAAAACTGAAGGGATCCAATGAAGATGGAGACAGACATCTGGATTTTTGACACACCTCAATTTGCCTTTTAAAATATTTAACTTGAGCACATGTGTTCTTCTTCTTAAAGAAATTAATGTGAGAATATTGGTAATTTTTGGTGAATCCTAAAGACTCTAGAATTCTGATCAGAAGATTTCTCTTCTTCTCCTCTGATAGTATTCTTCATCAACCAACCATCTCATGAATTCCCAACTCTGCAGTGCCACTACACTGCAATCATAGATACATATTTTAGGTGGGTGTGATATTCCCCAGGGTACAATCTGGACTTTTGAACAGCTCAATTCTCAACTGTCCCTACAATTCTCCAACTTGGGGTTCTTTTTATGTTGCTTTGCTGTGAGAGCAGCCACTCCTGGCTTGTTCACACACAGCCTCCCATGATATGAGTTCCTTAGCCTGAATTTTATTGCAAGGTGACACCAGCAAATTTGCAGTCCCAGACTTGTCCGCAGAAATGTGCATCTTGGATTGCCGAGCAACCTCCTGTACAATACAGTGCTTATAGAAAGTTTGTAATTTAATTAACAAAAAATGATATGTACAAACCCTGTTATCTCAAATAAAGGTTCCCAAACACTTCAATCCAAACACACACTGGTTTAGTTAAAACAATAGAACAGGTTTCTTACCTACAGAAAAATAGATGTAAGTGATTACAAGCAATGATGCATAAAAGTCAGAACTGGTTACAAAGAAATAAAAGGTAAAGGGAAACTAATTTCTAATTTAACAAGTGAGAAAGGCTAAAAGCCAAGTAGAGTTGGACCTTGCAAAGGGAATTAAAACCAATAGTAAAAGGTTCTATAGCCATATAAATAAGAAGAAAATGAAGAAAGAAGAAGTGGGACTGCTAAACACTGAGGATGGAAAGGAGGGTAAGGATAACCTAGGCATGGCCCAATATCTAAATAAATACTTTGCCTCAGTCTTTAATAAGACTGATGAGGAGCTTAGGGATAATGGAAGAATGACAAATGAGAATGAGGATATGGAGGAGGATATTACCACATCTGAGGTAGAAGCCAAACTTGAACAGCTTAATGGGACAAAATCGGAGGGCCCAGACAATCTTCATCCAAGAATATTAAAGGAACTGGTGCGTGAAATTGCAAGCCCATTAGCGAGAATTTTTAATGAATCGGTAAACTCAGGGGTTCTACCGTATGACTGGAGAATTGCTAACGTAGTTCCTATCTTTAAGAAAGGGAAAAAAAGTGATCCAAGTAACTATAGGCCTGTTAGTTTGACATCTGTAGTATGTAAGGTCTTGGAAAAAATTTTGAAGGAGAAAGTAGTTAAGGACATTGAGGTCAATGGTAATTGGGACAAATTACAACATGGTTTTACTAAAGGTAGATCGTGCCAAACCAACCTGATCTCCTTCTTTGAGAAGGTGACAGATTATTTAGACAAAGGAAATGCAGTAGACCTAATTTACCTCCATTTCAGTAAGGCATTTGACCCAGTTCCACATGGGGAATTATTAGTTAAATTGGAAAAGATGGGGATCAATATGAAAATTGAAAGGTGGATAAGGAACTGGTTAAAGGGGAAACTACAACGGGTCGTACTGAAGGGTGAATTGTCAGGCTGGAAGGAGGTTACTAGTGGAGTTCCTCAAGGATCGGTTTTGGGACCAATCTTATTTAATCTTTTTATTACTGACCTTGGCACAAAAAGCGGAACTATGCTAATAAAGTTTGCGGATGACACAAAGCTGAGGGGTATTGCTAACACGGAGAAGGACCGGGATATCATACAGGAAGATCTGGATGACCTTGTAAACTGCAGTAATAGCAATACGATGAAATTTAATAGTGAAAAGTGCAAGGTCATGCACTTAGGGATTAATAATAAGAATTTTAGATATACATTGGGGACACATCAGTTGGAAGCAACAGAGGAGGAGAAAGACCTTGGAGTATTGGTTGATCACAGGATGACTATGAGCCGCCAATGTGATATGGCTGTTAAAAAAGCTAATGCGGTTTTAGGATGCATCAGGCGAGGTATTTCCAGCAAAGATAAGGAGGGAGGTGTTAGTACCGTTATATAAGGCACTGGTGAGACCCCACCTGGAATACTGTGTGCAGTTCTGGTCTCCCATGTTTAAGAAGGATGAATTCAAACTGGAACAGGTTCAGAGACGGGCTACTAGGATGATCCGAGGAATGGAAAACCTGTCACATGAAAGGAGACTCAAAGAGCTTGGCTTGTTTAGTCTAGCCAAAAGAAGGCTGAAAAGGGATATGCTTGCTCTTTATAAATATATCAGAGGGATTAATACTAGGGAGGGAGAGGAATTACACTGGTCTACAATTTTTGAGAAGTTGTCTGCTTCAGAGATAAAATGTGCTATTTATTATGTATTTTGATGTGCTGAATTCAAATATGACAATTAAAACAACTGATTGGCTACTGTTTCTAAGATATTTAAGTTTTTACATATTATGTCTATGTATATTGTGTAGATAGTAGAGTTTTAATCATAAATTGTAAACCTAGGTCTTTTCATGTGTTTATGGTTGCTTTACATGACAATACTTCACCTGTCCTGTTTATGTAACACTTTAAAAATCAGCAAAAGGGTTATATAAATAAAATTGATTATGAAACAAAAGGCAAAAAACTATTATGTACATAGTTTAGTCCTATTCTGTGTCTACTCGGCGCTTCTTGGCTTGTCTCTTGTATTCATTAAATGGAGCATCTCTTGTCACTGTCCAGCAATAGTCTGCAAGCATTGATGGGCTCCATTTGCCCTGATAGCCTGCCAAGCGATTCCACTGTAGTCTGGAGCCCAACAGCTCTGCCTTACTCTTGGGTAGTTCCAAATCCCTGACAAGGTCATTCAGTTCACCTGGTGTTATGAGGTGTGGTTCAGAGGAGAAGGATGGGAGAAAATGTGGGTCCTGTGACATTGATGGTTCAGGACCAGAAGTTTCATCCTCTTCCTCGTCTGACTCAAGTGAGAATGATTCTGGTGCATCAGAAACCGGCAGTCCTTCTCCGTGGGGTACTGGCCGTATAGCTGATGGAATGTTTGGATAATGCACAGTCCACTTTTTCTTCTTTGACACACTTTTCCCAACTGGAGGCACCATGCAGAAGTAACAATTGCTAGTATGATCTGTTGGCTCTCTCCAAATCATTGGCACTGCAAAAGGAATAGATTTCCTTTTCCTGTTCAACTACTGGTGAAGATTTGTTGCACAAGTGTTGCAGCATATGTGTGGGGCCCACCTCTTGTCCTGATCTCCAATTCTGCAGCCAAAATAAAGTGATAGGCTCTCTTAACCATAGTGGTTATACTGCGCACTTGTGATGCAAAGTCACTTCACCACAAACATAGCAGAAGTTATCTGTACTGTTCACACAAGTACGAGGCATCTCTGCTCACTTTGGCTAAACAGAAATGTGTCCCTTTATAAAATCAAACACTGACAAAGAAGAGAGCGCGACACTGTATGATTTCTAGAGCTGATAGAGGGCAATTTGTTCAGCAGAGTGATGTAAGCTTCATTATGATTGCATCATCCATGACTTCTAGGAATAACATGATGCAATTCATATAATGTATGATGCAATACCAGCTTCAGATTGCATCATTCATTGTTTTGCCTAAAAAGCAAGTACTGTCCAAACCCAGTCATAGATTTATTCATAGATCCAATCAAAGATGTATTTTAGTCATTTCTGGTTTAAATTGAGATCATTCCCTTTATAACTCACTTATCCTCTGCCATTCCCAAGTCAAAGGTCGTATATACTGACCCAATAGCATATCTTGAAAACTAGAGCCAATCAACAATTTTAAGCATCATTTTCGTTCTCAGTGACCCAGAATTAGTAAAGTTGGACTATATTTATTTCAGAAGCATTTTGGCTGTAAAGCAGTGTTATTTAAGCTTAGTACCAATGTAGACACAAGAACAAATGGGTATAAACGGGACACTAGGAAGTTTAGACTTGAAATTAGACGAAGGTTTCTAATCATTAGAGGAGTGAAGTTCTGGAACAGCCTTCCAAGGGGAGTAGTGGGGGCAAAAGACATATCTGGCTTTAAGACTAAGCTTGATAAGTTTATGGAAGGGATGGTATGATGGGATAGCTTAATTTTGGCAATTGATCTTTGATTATCAGCAGATAAGTATGCCCAGTGGTCGGTGATGGGATGTTGGATGCGATGGGATCTGAGTTACTGCAGAGAATTCTTTCCTGGGTGCTGGCTGGTGATTCTTGCCCACATGCTCAGGGTTTAGCTGATCACCATATTTGGGGTTGGGAAGGAATTTTCCTCCGGGGCAGATTGGCAAAGGCCCTGGAGGTTTTTTGCCTTCCTCTGCAGCATGGGGCATGGGTCACTTGCTGGTGGATTCTCTGCAGCTTGAGGTCTTCAAACCACAATTTGAAGACTTCAGTAACTCGGACATAGGTTAGGGGTTTGTTATAGAAGTGGATGCGTAGGGTTCAGTGGCCTGCTTTGTGCAGGAGGTCAGACTAGATGATCACATTGGTCCCTTCTGACCCTAAAGTCTATGAGTCTAAGCTAAGTGAATTTAAAAGCAGAAGGTTTCTCTCACCAAATGCTTACAGCAGTCTGGCTGGATTCCTTCAGCCAGGACCACTCCCCCAGTTCACTGATGCTTCTTTTATCTTTCAAGTGTTGTTGATGACGTGAGTAGAGATGAGGGGAGAGAGGTGATTTGTGTCCTCTGTTCCTCATTTTTATATCTTTTCCTCCTCTTTGAGAATCATTTCCAGCCGGGGTACAGGCAACAGCCATTCTGTTTACACAGGAACCCTTCAGCTTTTCCATTGTCAAGATGTAAATTTCTCACTCGCACCCTTTTTCCTGCCAAATAATGGCTGCTTACCCAGGTGATAGTCCATTTGATTGTGTTGACACCTGGATGAGACATCAGTTTACCTTTTGTCTCTGAGGAACTGGTCTGGACTGCTTCCTCACATTTGGAATATGCCTTAGTAACATCATACAGAAGAATCTTATACTTTACATACAGTGTTACCACACATGTTTTACCAGGACAATAATGATCAGTGAATTATGAGTTTTCAAATGATTCCTCACAATGCACAGTTTTGCAAAATTGGTGAACATAAGAGTACAGTCTTTCACAGTGGGTCCAATTCTGCTTACTGGCTAGATGGTATCACTAGACAGGCATTCTACCCCATAAAATGCCAAATTTGGCTCAGCACAGAACATCATGGGAATGCATTAATGCATATGATGGCCTCTACGCTGTCCAAGTGACAGCATGAGAACTGACCTAACAATTCTACTTACAGATCTGCACTATATGTCTCAGAAATATGGACTAAATAAAGTATTTCTGAGCCTCTGCATGTTTCATCTGTCATCTCCAGATCAAATCTTCCACATGTGTGATGGGAAAATATGCAAAAAGATGTAGGGAATAGGCTAATATTAGTTTTTCCTATACTATTGTCTGAACTGTTCATTCTAGGAGTGAATATCAACCTTTGCTGGAATATTTAAACTTTAGAGCTGCCTCAAATGTACCCAGTAAGGAGCTAAATGTATTTTACCATCCTTCAGCTAAGTTAGAGATCCAGATGCAAAATTTAACAAGTAAGGGACATCCTACAGATTTGTAACACTCCTCAGAAGATTTTGGATCTATAATCCAATTATTCTAATTGCTAATACAGTTAAGGTCAAACAACCTCAATCTTATACTAGAATGAGAAATTAGAAGTATTAGGCTATGGACATACTCTTGCCATTGACAATTCACTCACACCTATTATATTTCTATGGATTTTGTTTTCCACACAAAGCCCTCAGGATTACAAGGTACAGGGAATAATTTAACAACGTTATACGGGATAAACAAGAACGTATAATTTAGAAAGATTTAAAAATTAAATAGCTGACCTGGAAAACTAGATATTAAATGAACACTGATATTCTGAAGTATTTGCAAGGCAATTGTCCAGTTAAGCTCACATAAATCATGTCCTAGTAACACAGGTGTAATGGGTCTAAATTCTCCTTTCATGCTAGGGTAAATCAGAAGTAACTCAGCTGAAGTCAGTGGAATTAGAACAGTGTAAAATTAGTATGAAAAGAGAATTAGGTCAAATATGCATAGTTTAAATATATAGTAACAATTTTTGCTAAAAATGTAGCTTTTAGCAAGAGGCAAGTCAAACCAATATCAAGAGATGTGGGAAGGCATGGTATTACAACACTGTATTGCCCCAAAGACAAGTATTGTGGCATCTGTGGCACTTTGCTAAATTTTTGCTCATGTGCAAACTTAAAAGGCCTGTTTTTTTCTGTTTTCTAGCAGTTCATACCAACTCCCCAAACAAGTATTTCACTGATGATATGACACTATTTATTACACTAAATCTCAGCACCAAGACAAAAAGCTAACAGCTTTGTTGAATATATTTGGCTTTACTAGAGGTCTGCTTAAAATGATCTAAAACTTCTGGAGCCTGATTTTCAGGCTTGAGTTGGCTCTTTTGTGCTGGTGGAGTGGCAAAAATGGTCAGATAGCCAGAAGATCTGGCTACCTGGGGAATCTACAGATCTCTGCCAACTCACTCCTGAAATTCCTGGCATATGGGGTGCATTCAGGAGAAAAAGTTGGTAGCATGTTTGTCTTTGATTATTCCTTACTGTAGGAATGGTACCTTTTAGGATATAGTTTAAAGAAAACCTAAGACTGCTCTAATTTATGCCAAGCACTGAACTGGCCCCCCCAGCCAGCCTCCAAATTGTGTTCATAGAATTGGAAGGGACCTCAGAAGGTCATCTAGTCCAACCCTGTGCTCAAAGCAGGACCAATCCCCTGATTTTTACCCTAGTTTCCCAAATGGCCCTCTTAAGGACTGAACTCACAACCCTGGGTTTAAGCAGGCCAATACTCAAACCACTGAGCTATCCCTCCCCCCTGGTAAGGTGGCATAAAGTCTCCTGTGCCCCACCCTTTGGTCCTGTAGTGAGCACAACTAAAAAGATTCCCTGTTGGGATTCTAAAATATCCTATTCCGCATGTTTTGTTTTTGTTTTATTATTTTCAGCACCGTGTGCTAGTGAAACTGTTTAGTGAAAAATTAAGTGTATTCAGGATTTGAATACTAACTTTCCTACAGCGTCTTCATAGACCAATACAGAAGGTGCAATCCTGATTCCTAAGGTCACTGAAGTCAATGGCAAAACGTCCATTGACTTCAACCAGGCCAAGGTCTCATTTAGAGTCTAAGCTGGTCTACCGTCCTCAGTTTACACAGCTAAAAGTTTAGAAACTGTGCATAAAAATATCCAGAAAGGAGGTTCCTTTCCCAGGGAAATCAGTGAACTGGTTTTGAAGATGAATTTCTAATACTAATAAAGAAAACGTAATAGGCCATTATATGCACCTGTTTGTAGATTGCCACGTACTTTTAGGGGCGAAAGAAAAATGCAGACCTGTTATTTACCAGGCTGCACGTGGCAATAGACTGTATAGGTAAGGGATGCAAGGAGGATATGGGTCACGATGCAAACTGCAGGCACACACACAACTAAAATTAATTAATTAAAAGTTTTATTGGGGATAGTTACAAGGGGTAGGGGAGCAGCATATGATTAGCAAATAGGGTTAATGGAACTTAAAACATACAATGGCTAAAGTAGTTACTATTAAACAATATTTATAAACAAAGATGCAGTAAACAATATTTATAAACACGGATGCAGCATTTAGTAATAACCAATACTTATGAATACAAACCAACTCATAACGACCGGCAAACGTAGAAACTCTGCTTAAAACACGTGAGCTGAGAGAGGCTTCGAGGTGATCAGGCTCGGTTACGGGTGTGCACAAGGTACACAGGATTCGTTTTTCTTTCTCCTCTTCTGCCTGCACATGGCAGACCAGGCTAAAATACCCACTATGACATCATAGAAGTGTCATAGGGAATGGGGCCCAAAAATTGTGTGTGTTCGTTTCTGATTGGTACAAGCAAAGTTTACACCAAGTAGGGGAGCAGGTGCCTGAAAGTGTGGCTTCGCCCCAAAAAGGTGAGGAAATGCATATAGTTCAGAATGCCTTTGACACTGACTGACAAAGGAAGAGGCCAGGGCAATACCAGTATGGACAAGTCTTTTAGGATGCAGACAAGAACTTATCTTAACGCTGTTGTTAGACTGTACCTTGTATCATGATCAATATAAAAGAAAATTATATTTTCTTGATTACTCATTCAAGCAGGAAATGAGGTCTCTTACCTGCAAATTGAGATGTTTCCTACGTAATTGGATAGCCTTTGTACATCTTCAATTTTTGATGTTATTGAGTAGTTTATGGCATTTACTAAGATGTTTTAGCCTAATCATTTTTTGATAGGATAAAATACCACTATTACAAGATGGAACATTTTCCTGACAGAAGAAACCATTTAACAAAATAGATTCTGAATTACAATTACTGGTCAGTGACACATATACTGTACAGTACAGCTGCAAAAAATATTTAAAATATCAACCCAGAACTAACTATACAAATTATATGAAAATGTTTAATTGTAGTGGTTTTCTTTCTTCTTTTAACCTGAAAAAAGCTCTGGCAGAAATTACTTTAGTGCTACAAAACATTTTTGTAAAGACATATCTGTTGCAGAATTACAGAATTTTTAAAAAGTTCTAGATATGATTCTAAAACAGAACTGATTTAGAAGCATAATTAATGAAATGGTAAACAAAAGTTAATGCAATATTGGTCTCCTTTGTGATGTGTTAGAAGAGAAAACTGGAAAACTTACTGTTCATGTGTCCTAGAAAGCATCTAAGCCAACATTTTCTAAAAGGTCCACTAATTTTGGTTGCTTTTAATTTTTAATTCTGAGACACCTAGGGCTAGATTTTCAGAGGTGTTGAGTACTTTGCATGAATTTTTCAAAGCATCTAAATAATGTAGAGACAGATTTTCAAAGGTATTTACGTGCCAAAGGAAGCAGATAAGTACCTAGTTGGATTTTCAAAAGCATCTGAGCAGGTTAGCCACCTAACTCCATAGAAGTTAGACACCTAACCCACTTAGGTGCTTCTGAAAATCCCTCTTAGGTGCTTTTTAATTTTTTACCCCACATACCCTATTAACTATAGTTGGACCTGTGAGTGCTCCACACTTCTGAGAATCAGGTTTTAGCCTTATTAGGTTTAGCACCCAAAATTAGTGAAGACTTGAAAATGTTGACCCTAACGTGTATTTTGTGGTGGTTAATTATGTGCTAGATTGTGCCTTTAAGTATAGGCCTGTGTAAGGTGTGGCATATAACCACAACATCCCAGAAAGAGCCCAGGGATCTCTTCTCCCTCTTTTTACTAGGAGATAAATAATCCATTACACCCCTTGACAAGGTGTATAGAGGATTCTCTCCTCTACTTCTCCCCCAGCAGTAGCTTCAGTCAAGACTCCGCACACTCCTTGCTACCTCACTTATGGGCAGAATAGTGGCTTGCTCTTCCCCATATATCTGGAGTAAAATGTCGTGGTGGGGGTGGGGTAGGGAAGGCCATAGGCCAGTTTGTGTTTATGTGGAGGGGCCTTACTTCTCCTTGCTAGTAAGAAGCAAATCCAACCCCCTCACTTGCAGCTTGTGGTTCTACTATGCAAGGATGGGCTTGGGATCCAGCAGGTGGGCAACGAGCACAAAAGAGACAGTGTCTCTGCTCTCCCAGTTCTGGTGCACAGCATGTGAAGGTGGTCTCAGCACCCAGGAAGAGCAATTACAGGGTCACAGAGTCAAAGTCACAGAGTTTAGGGCCAGAAAGGCCACCAGATCATCTAATCTGAGCTCCTGCCTATCAGAAGCAACTAAACACCAACCAGCCACTCCCAACCCAAGCCAACAACCAGAATTAGACCATAGTATAACAGTCCTCAGGAGACCTAAACTATTGTGTGCCACAGGCAAAGAACAAGAGAGACCAAAAGGCATGTTCAGCTGGCTGCAGCTCTGAGAAAGAGCATGTTTAGTAGTCTGTGGGTATGGCACATACACAGTCTCGCTGCTATGCTGAAGCTGTGAGGGAATGGAGAATGCTCAATGAGGGTGGAATCTTCGGAGAGTTTGGCCACGCTAACAAACCTCTAAGGTTTGATCCTGCTCCCACTGACTTCAGTGGCAAAATTCTCACTGACTCACTGGGGCAAAATCAAGACCCTACTGGGCATGTTGAAACTAAAATTTTCAGAATCTTATACCTTGGCCAAATGAGGGAGGGCTTTCATAGGGATAATGACAGGCACATCCCTGATACTAGGGCAACCTCCCTGACAAAATTCAAGTTCCTTCTGTGACCATGCAGGCATGACAGCTTCCCAGTGAAATGGTTGTACACATGCTTAGCATGGGAAAAACAACATATTTTCCTCTAATGTTATTCTGAGAAATGGCTGGACCCTTTTTTGCAGAAGTGTTAAAAAAAAAAAATTCAGCCTGAGACACTCAGCATAGAAAATTTCAGCCCAAATGGCTGAATTTTTACAAAGTGATAAGCAACAGAACTCAGGGCCTTATAATGGAAAGTATTAGGCAACTTTAACACTAGGAGCAGCTACCAACTCTGCCTATACTGCTTGAATTTATTTTTTCTTGATATTTGTACATAAGTACAACCAACAAGCTTCTCTGTTTGTGTTTGTTTGTTTTCACTCATGAGATGAAGCAAGCTTTTCTTTACATCAGCTGTTCACATACCTGCCAATGAGTTATTATCAGAATAACATCCTCTTCAGGCAACACTGGGAACTTCCAAGCAGTGGTGCAAGTAGAAATCATTTCTTGTCGGTACTGCACTTGTGGGAGAGACAAAACGGCGGGGGAGGGGAATGTGACCTTCCTATGTGATCCTCCATTTGACTACTTCCTGCCCTGTCCCCAGCCAGGGGTCCCCACACTCTTCCTGTTCCCTCCAACACTCCCCTTACCTGTCTAAACAGATGCAGTTGTAAAATGATGCTTTGGGCCCCTGGTGCTACCTGTACTTCCAGGTGTCATTGAGGATCCAGCAGCACCTCAAATTGAAAATGTCTTAAATGAAAGAAGGATAGGAAGGACAATCACCCCACTTCCCCTTAACACACTATCAGTGCCTCCCTTATGTCCAAACTAAGCTTCTGCCAGCTTGCCTTTATCTAAGCATTGCTCTCTGCCAGGCACTAGGAAAGCAAAGACGCTGCGCCATCTGGGATTGATGGAAAACAGGCATAGAACTGTGTGTGCCATGTACATCTTGACAGAACTACAGCCCAAATTGTTTTATTTTCCTCAGCATGACATACAGGAGGGGCAATCAAAATCAGCCTGGCAGAACATGCATGAGAACTGTCTTTGGACAGATAAGCAATTGATCAAAATCACATTCTCTGATCTCTTGGGGCCAAATCCTGTTCCCATTGAAATCAAAAGGAGTTTTGCTATTCAGTTCAATGGGAACAGGTTTTGACAGAGGAAATAACAAAACCACTCAAGCAAGAGCTATGTTGCTTATACCACAGGTATCAAAGGCTGTTGACTCATGTGAAAAAGTCAGCAGACATCTGATCTTTGTCCATTGCAAGGGAGAAATCAGCAATCAATGAGGCTAGAACAGTCTCTGTACCATATCCAACTCATAAGTCCATCTGCAAAGGATCAAGGAAATATTAAGGCTCCAGATTACCTTAAAGTGTTCATTCCCTTGGTTAGAATGCTTCCATTAGTATATGTTCATAGTCCAGAGGCTGGAACAGGAAAGAGGCTGGAGCAGGAAAGAAACAAAATGCAGATGTTTCCAGACCAGGGCCTTTTAGCTTTTGCCAAGTGCCAAGTAAAGGGAAATCTGTTCTCACTGTGAAAGATGCTGTTTGGAGTCACATGGGCAAGTTACATGTCCATCACCCCCACCCATACTCTAGTTAGAACATTCACAAAAAGTCCATTAAGTGTAGACAGGCGTTTTCCAGGTCCATTGTGAGCTAAGTGTTCCTTAATGGGCCATTCAACTTGACTTGTCCCTTCATGTGCTGACTAAATATCTTGTGGGCGTTACCACAAGAGCAAACATGTAGTAAACATAGCTAATATTCATAACTTCCATAACTAACCAAGATGAATATACATGCATAGAAATAGCATAATCATAAGTACCAGTTATTTCACGTACACGACTATTCCCAAAAGAGATTCTGAAAAATCACACCACGTACCTGTGTGCCAGCACCATGTCCCACTGGAGCTTTGTTATCTGTTAGGTAACAACAGAGATGGAGCCAGAGACATGGCTCTGTTTAGCCTAAAAAGGCAAGGTTAATTTTTAGCTGTTCACTGCACCTTTACTCAGTGAGGGCATACTGGCTGGCACACATTCAGATTAATCGGCTTCAGTGCTCCTTTGCAGTTAATTTTTTAATGTTCATAAACCTATGTGCTGAGGTGGGTTAAAGCATAACACAAGTTTTCAGGTTTGCAAATCTGTGAACTTCTGCCTCTTTGAGATTTTATGTATTTATTTATTTTTTGCTGGTCATAATGTGGGAGGGTATCCGCTCCGCCCTCTACTCATGAGGTTATGTATATGTCTTGTAGCACTCTTCTGAACACCAATTGGATGGAATTTTTTTTCAGTAAGTGTGGACTGATTCTTTTCTTTTAGAAGGCATGTAATTCTTTCAAGTACACACTGATTAAGACAGAAAACAATTAGGGCTGTTAAACTTTCTTCAAACTCCATAGAAAATTCAGTTCAGCTACATTTTCCAGTACAGTGATGAAATGGGTGTTTGTATATACCAACATCAACATGCTTAACTACTCACTTCCCCCCCTCAAGTATGTAGTATTTCAGTCTGTCTCACATGTTTTCTGAAACTAATGACTTTTCAGATTTATAATAATAAAATAAAAGAATGTGTATTATACTAGTGCCTAGGGATCAACTAGGAACAAGGCCCCATTGGGTTAGATACTGTACAAACACAGAGTAGTGGTAAGTCCCTGGCCTGAAGAGCTTCCAATCCAATAAACTAGACAGACACAGGATAAGGAAAGTGACTATAACATACAAGCACACCAAACAGTGTGATGGTACATGGTAGCAAATGTCCAGTTAGTGCCACAATTTTTTGGGGAGGGATGGTGGATTGAGTTAGGGCTAAACTGACCAGAAAGACAAGGAACAGGGGAGGGCTGAGTGGGACACAGCAGGTGAGAAGAGGGAGGCAAGCAAGGAAGAGAGGATGAAGGACAGATATAGAATGACTCTGAGGGTATGTCTACTACACAATATTGTAAGCCTAGGGTTAGTGGGATTTGAGTCAGCTGACCTGTTTCAGGGAATGCTGGACTTGAGGTTAAAGATTTTCAGACCCATACTTGAACTTAGGGCTCTGTCATCCACACTGCAGTCCACAGACCCATAAGGAGCATGAGAACAGAAACTGAATACTTAGCTCCTTTAATGGCTGTCTCAATAGAATGACTGCAGTTTGAGAAGGCTTTATACTTGTAAGCAGAGTCAGGATGAGCTCTACCCTGACATCTGGTGGTGAATTATAGGGAGTGTGGAAAGGAATTTCAGGTATTTGCATTGGCACACCCATGCCACCTAGCATAGTCCACGGCAGCCTGGGATGGTTATTTTGACAGCTCTGGGATCCCGAATTTCTTTGTTGTTGGGGCAGGAGGAATAAAGTGTTGTCACCCTGATTATGTGAATGAGGAACTATGAGACTGCTTTAGGACAGAGATGACTCAACCTCAATTAAGTAGCACTTGCTAGACAAGGGACATGAGTTCCAAAACCCAGTGAATTGAGAGAGAGGTTAGGGACTGGTGTGTGTACCTGATGGTATGGGCCCCTTTTGAGGGCCTGGAACACCAATTGCGCATCCTCCTCTCCCCACTGTTAAAGAGTAGAGCTAATTTTGATTCCATTAGGAGTCCATCTAGAGGTGGCTGAGCTGAATTCACGTTGGGCCAATGGTGCACCAGCACTGGGGCACCCCTACTACAAGCTGAGATCACTGAGTGCTGTGTTAACTAATGGGGGAGCCTGAAGACCTATCGCTAAGTGGCTGGCAGAGCAGAGCAGTTTGCAGCATGTTGGAGCAGCCCATGGAACAGTGAGTGGAGTGGAGCAGTTTGCGGGGACAGCTGGGGTGGCTCACGGGTCGGCTGGAGGAGCGGCACAGCTGGTGTAGTGGAGCTGGTCGTGGTGAAGGCTGCAGCAGAGCTCCATGGAGAGGCGGAGCAGTTGGCTAGCCCATGTAAGGTGCCCCTTAACACCCTGTGTGGGCCCCCCTCCATTTCCACCCAGGCTGGGGGGTAAAGCTCTGCAGATAAACTTTTGAACTCTGGGGTGACACTGACCAGAGACTTTCAGGTTGTTGGACTTTGGGGTGATAGACCCTAAGGACTTAAGACCCTAAGGGAGAAAGGACATTGCCAAACGTACTTGGAGGTGGGTTTTTGTTTATGGTTTGTGTTATAATCTTGTTTGTGGTGTTTCTCCAATGTGATGCTGCATTGTTTCCCCCCTTTATTAAAAGGATTTTGCTACACTCAGACTCCGTGCTTGTGAGAGGGGAAGTATTGCCTCCTAGAGGCACCCAGGGGAGTGGTATGTAAGTGTCCCAGGTCACTAGGTGGGGGCTCGAGCTAGTTATGCATTGTGTTATTGAAACGGAACCCCTGGATACTGAACTTGGCCCTTGTTGCTGCCAACTCAGAGGTGCAGAAGGGTTACATACTAAACTACCTTCTAATCTGAAAATTGGGCGCTTTACCTGTAGGCTGTCACATTGGCAGGAAAATGCCCATGTGCACTTGTTCTGAGGATAATTAGGGCTGACAAACTATTAAAACTATTAAAATGAAACTTTGCAATGAAGATGGGATTTTTTTAAAATTTATTTTTATCTGTTTGTTTTGAAGTTTGACAAATGATGTAGGTTTCAGAACACATACACACCCCAGCATGGCTGCTGTGCAGTGAAGTGAATGTTCTGATATCTAGTGTTCAGTACCTTTTAGGTACGTACCTTTTTGCAGCATCAGCCCTTTCCTTGCAAGCTTCTGTGAGCAGGGCCTGCCTCTGGCTCAGAGCTTAACTTTGCTTTATGTTAGCAAAGTCTTGACCATTACTTTAGTTCAGGCCTCAGGCCTCACACTGGGCCTCTGATACCAAAGTTTATATCTTAGGGCCTCTTCTTACTACAGGGTGCATTGTGCTCCAGCAATCTTCAGGGATCCCTTATCCCTTTCCCTGCCGCACTCCAGGGCAAGTTTTTGGACCTGGCTCCCATTTGATGCCCGACAGTGCATGCAGTCTGAGTGCCCCTGCACACGCAGCCACAGGCTGGGGGGGCTCAGGAGCAAGTGACAGAGAGAGCAGCAGGGACCAAGTGGCTGCCCTGCAGGGAGAGCAGGGCTTCTGGCTCATCACAGCCAGGGGAGGGATGACCCCCAACATCCTGGCAGCCAGAAGCCACATCCTGCCTGTCAGCTTTGCTCCCTGCTCCAGGCAAGCTGCATATATCAGCAAGATGGAGCCAGAGCAGGAGTTGCTGCCTCCATGAGACTAGCAGAGACACACACTCAGCTAGACAGCAATGGCTCTTCTGTCCACTGCACTGGCTGCTTGCCACTGGGAACTCTAGGATATATCCAGAGGATTTCCAGGACCCGAGTCAAGCAAGGGCCACATGCACACAGGAAAGCAATAGGGCTTCTTGGACTCTAAGTCCCCGCTTAATATGGGCTTTGATTCTCCAGCCCTGCAGAGTCCTGGGACCTTAGGTCTGAACCCTACGTTAGCACAATTGGTGTGTGGATACAAGAGGGGTTAGGCTTGAGACCAGGCTTACATTGCTGTGTAGACATACCTTGAGTGAAGAGACTGCGGGAGAGGGCTTGGGAGGGTCTTGGAATAATCAGCAGAGGAGAGAGACTGTCCAGTCAAAACTTTATTAGAAAATACTCTGATGACAACATCAGTGTCTGTGGTTCCCTGCTTAAACTGCTTCTGCAGCTGCTCCTCTGGCTCCAGTTTCTTTTTTAAATATATTAGGAACAAAAAAAATCCTACCAATAGCTAGTACTAGACGGAAATAGTAGAATTATCAATAATAATGCAGAAAAGGCAGAAGTGTTCAATCAATATTTCTGTCCTGTATTTGGGGGAAAATGATATAGTCTCATCATATGGAGATGATAGCACTGTTTCCATTCCACTAGGATCTCAGGAGGATGTTAAACAGAGACTACTAAAGTTAGACATTTAGACATTTTAAAATCAGCATATCCGAATAACTTGCATTCAGGAGTTTTAAAGGAGCCGGCTATGAAGCTTGCAGGACCATTCATGGTGATTTTCAATAAGTTTTGGAACTATAAGGTCTGAGGCCTTTTGCAGTAAAAACAGCAGCCATGAGCTAAGTTGCAAAAGTGACATCCTCATGCTCCATCTAAATTGCATCAAAACAATGTGATATCGGGCTGTTAAGAAGGCACTCCTGTCCTACTAGTACCCACTATAACCAGATAAAGAAAGAGATCTTAAGATGTTTGATAACATTCTGTCTGGCAAGGAACCACTTAACATTTGTGATGGTGAAATCTATACTTCTCTCTTGTTTGGCCTTTATGGTCCCTACTTCTCTATTTTTATCCATATTATCTCTGGCTGATTCTTTAATTTTTTCTGGCTGTTGCATAACCAATTTCACAAAATTTAAATCAGCTAAGGTGGTGGGATATGATTGGTTAAAGAATTGTTTCATAATGGTCTAGTATTGGTGAAAAATACTGTTTTGTAAAATTTTAGTTTAAAATGATTGGTTAAGGTATAGCTGAGTAGAACCCAAGTTTTAACTACTAGTATAAACTGGGGTCCAAAAGGAAGTTATTTGGAATCTAATTCCAGGACAGTATTACACTCTTGACTCATATTTAGCTTTTGATCCACTATGGCCCCCGGATCCCTTTTCCCCAGTACTCCATCATAGGCAGTCATTTCCCATTTTGTATGTGTGCAACTGATTGTTCCTTCCTAAATGGAATACTTTGAATTTGTCCTTATTGAATTTCATCCTATTTACTTTAGACCATTTGTTCAGTTTGTCCAGATCATTTCGAATTTTAATTCTGTCCTCTAAAGCACTTGCAACCCCTCCCAGCTTGGTACTGTCCACAAACTTTATAATGGTGCTCTCTGTGCCATTATCTAAATCATTGATGAAGATATTGAACAAAAACAGACTCAGAACTGATCCCTGCAGGACCCCACTCCATATGCCTTTCCAGCTTCACTGTGAATCACTGATAACTACTCTGTGGGAATGGTCTTCCAATCAGTTATGCACCCACCTTATAGTAGGTCCATATAGGCTGTATTTCCCTAGTTTGTTTATGAGAAGGTCATGCGAGACAGTATGAAAGGCCTTGCTAAAGTCAAGATATACCGTATCTATTATTTCCCCGCTTCCACAAAGCTTGTCACCCTGTCAAAGAAAGTTGGTTTGACATGTTCACTGTTAATTATCACCTTATTATCTTTTAGGGGTTTACAAATAGATTGCTTAATTATTTACTCCATTATCTTTCTGGGTACTGACGTTAAGCTGACTAGTTTGTAATTCCCTGGGTTGTCCTTATTTTTCCTTTTATAGATTGGCACTATATTTCTGTCCTTGGACACAATGGATAAAAAGCAGCTTGGGAGTTTGTGTCTGAAATATGGTTTACTCCACACGGGGAAATCAGCACAGGATCTGAAAACCTCACCCATTAAGTATTTTGAGCAAGGAGGAGGAGATTGAGGAGGGAGATGACGCAGGGTTGGGAAACCAGCCAAGCATTACTTCCCCGCAAGATATGGCTCCTCAGGTAGAGCTAACCAAACTGCAGATTGGCAAAAACAAGCACTAGCTGCAGATGGCTGAGCTCAGAATTCAAAAGAAAGTCACCAAAGAAGCAGGACTACCAGAGATGAATGGAGGTGATCCAGATAGCCCATGCCAACAAGGAGGCAGAGGAACGGGCCCACCAGCGACAACTAGAGGTGATCAAAGCAGAGGAGAGGGCATATACATATCAGATGGAGGCACAAGAAATAGAGCTCATAAAGCTGGAGAAGCAGAAAGGTATTCCCCAGCCTGTAGGCAATCCCCCCACCCCGTATTCACCAAGCTGGGACAGACTGTGTCCACCTTTTCAAGACTGAGAATGTATAGAAGAATACTTAACTGCTTTTAAAAGAATATGCCAGGCCAATGGCATCCCTAAATACAAATGAATGACTGTACTGATCACTGAAACTTAGGGTACGTCTACACTACAGGATTATTCCGATTTTACATAAACTGGTTTTGTAAAACAGATTGTATAAAGCCGAGTGCACGCAGCCACACAAAGCACAATAATTTGGTGGTGTGCGTCCATGTACCGAGGCTAGTGTTGATTTCTGGAGTGTTGCACTGTGGGTAGCTATCCTATACCTATCCCATAGTTCCCGCAGTCTCCCCTGCCCATTGGAATTCTGGGTTGAGATCCCAATGCATGATGGTGCAAAAACAGTGTCGCGGGTGATTCTGGGTAAATGTCATCACTCATTCCTTCCTCCGTGAAAGCAGACAATCATTTCTTGCCCTTTTTCCCTGGATTGCCCTGGCACACACCATAGCATGGCAACCATGGAGCCCCTTTTGCCTTTTGTCACTGTCACCATATGTGTACTGGATGCTGCTGACAGAGGTGGTACTGCAGTGCTACACAGCAGCATTCATTTGCCTTTGCAAGGTAGCAGAGACGGTTACCATCCCTATTGTACTGTCTGCCATGCCATTGTAAATTGGCAATGAGATGATGGTTATCAGTTGTTCTGTATCGTCTGCTGCTATCATTGGTGCTCCTGGCTGGCCTTCGCTGAGGTCGGCCGGGGGCTTAAAGACAAAAATGGGAATGACTCCCTGGGTCATTCCCTCCTTTATGTTTTATCTAAAAATAGAGTCAGTCCTGCCTAGAATATGGGGCAAGTGTACTAGAGAACCAGTGTACCAGAGAGCACAGCCGCTCCATGTCAGATCCTGCAGAAGTGATGAGCTGCCTGCCATTCTAGGGGGTGCCCCTGCAACAACCCCACCCATTGCTTCCCTCCTCCCCCAACTCTCTTGGGCTACCATTGCAATGTCCCCCTATTTGTGTGATGAAGTAATAAAGAATGCAGGAATAAGAAACACTGACTTTTTAGTGAGATAAAATGAGGGGGAGACAGTCTCCAGCTGCTATGATAGTCCAGGCAAGACATTAAACGGCGGGGGGGGGGGGGGGGGGGAGAGGAGCCCAGCCTCCCGCTGCTATGATAGTCCAGGCAGTACAGAATCTTTTCTTTAGACATGAAAGGAGGTGGGGGGGCTGATGGAGCTCAGCCCCCAGTTGCTATGATGAAGACTGTTACCAGCCGTTCTGTACCATCTGCCAGGAATGACTGGGAATCATTCCTATTTTTACCCAGGCGCCCCCGGCTGACCTCACCTGAGGCCAGCCAGGAGCACTCACGAGATGATGACAAGGATGGCTACCAGTCATTTTGCACTGTACCATCTGCCACCGGGGAAGGGAGGGGATGGGAGAGGATGCTGCTGTTCAGTGCCGCAGCACCGCGTCTACCAGCAGCATGCAGTAGACATATGGTGACACTGAAAAAAGTAAAGAAACGACTTTTTTCCCTTTTCTTTCATGGGGGTGGAGGGGGGGGTAAATTGACGAGATATACCTTGAATCACTCCAGACAATGTGTTTGACCCTACAGGCATTGGGAGCTCAGCCAAGAATGCAAATGCTTTTTGGAGACTGCGGGGACTGTGGGATAGCTGGAGTCCTCCGTACCCCCTCCCTCCCTCCATGAGCATCCATTTGATTCTTTAGCTTTCCGTTACGCTTATCACACAGCACTGTGCTGTGGACTCTGTATCATAGCCTGGCGATTTTTTCAAATGGTTTGTCATTTCGTCTTCTGTAACGGAGCTGTGATAGAACAGATCTGTCTCCCCATACAGCGATCAGATCCAGTATCTCCCGTACGATGCATGCTGGAGCTCTTTTTGGATTTGGGACTGCATCGCCACCCATGCTGATCAGAGCTCCACGCTGGGCAAACAGGAAATGCAATTCAAAAGTTCGCGGGGCTTTTCCTGTCTACCTGGCCAGTGCATCCGAGTTCAGATTGCTTTCAAGAGTGGTCACAATGGTGCACTGTGGGATACTGCCCGGAGGCCAATACCATTGATTTGCGGCCACACTAACACTAATCCGACATGGGAATACCAATTTCAATGCTACTCCTCTCGATGGGGAGGAGTACAGAAACCTATTTAAAGAGCCCTTTATATTGATATAAAGGGCCTGGCTGTGTGGACGGGTGCAGGGTTAAATCGGTTTAACGTTGCTAAATTCGGTTTAAACACATAGTGTAGACCAGGCCTTAGGGAAAACTTTCCAGTATTTTTCTGGTCTGGACCAGGAGGAAGCTATAAACCATGATAAATATACAGAAGCTGTATTGCTAAGGTTTCAAATTATGATAGAATCATATTGCATAAAGTTTACAAATCTAAAGGAGCATGACAATATCAGTCATGAAAAATTTATGCATAAAATATCTGATTATAGGAAAAATGGGTAAAAAGTTAAGGGGCAGAAGGGCATTATGAGAAATTGTTTGATTTATTCATCCAAGAATATTTCTTTCATGCTTGCTCTGATGAAATCAGAGCTACCATATAAGAAAAGTGTCCTGACACAGTGAAGGTAGCTGCTCAGGCTGCTGATCAGCACATTCAGGCCAGAATGGATATTGAAAAAAAGCCCCAAAGGGAACTACACACTGTAAAAGGAGGTCTCAGATCTGTTCACAAGAGGAAGGATGCAAGGCCAAATCTACCCCAAACAGGTACCCTCTAAATAACCCTATTTACAAACATCCAGCCCAGGATGTAGGCCCATGAAATACGGGCAGCTCTAGGTATTTTGCCACCCCAAGCACGGCAGGCAGGCTGCCTTTGGCGGCTTGCCTGCGGAGGGTCTGCTGGTCCCGCGGACCTCCTGAGGTCCGCCAAAGCTGCGGGACCCACAGACCTTCTCAAGGTCCACCAAAGCCACGGGACCAGCGGACCCTCCGCAGGCAAGCAGCAGAAGACAGCCTGCCTGCCGCCCTTGCGGAGACCGGCAGAGCGCCCCCTGTGGCTTGCCGCCCCAAGCATGCGCTTGGCATGCTGGTGCCTGGAACCGCCCCTGCCAAGAAAAATACTTTGAGTGTGGCTCTACTGAGGCACATTAAATGGATGAAAAGCTGACTAACCAATAGGTCTAAAAATGTAAATGTAAATGGGGAGCTGTTATCAAGCAGGATAGCTCAGTGGTTTTACATTGGCTGCTAAACCCAGGGTTGTGAGTTCAATCTTTGGCGGTGCCATTTAGGGATCTGGCGCAAAAATCTGTTAGGGGAGTGGTCCTGCTTTGAGCAGTGGGTTGGACTAGATGATCTTGAGGTCCCTTCCAACCCTGACATTTTATGATTACTACATGGGCTGCCCACCCTGGAAGGATCTCCCCTGCACAGTTCTGGTTCTTGAGGGTAATGGTAGGCAGCATGTAACCTCCTCTACCCAATGGCATGAGTTCAGATTTCAACTCTGGGAAGGGGGAGCAACTTGCAGCAGGGGCTCTGAGGCCACTTTGGCCCCTGAAAGCGCTTAGACTAATTTTTACATTTTATTCTTCAAAAGATCTATTTCAAGAGCATTTGCGATTTTAGATACACTGCATTTTACTGAAGCAGTTCCACACACACACACCAGCCCTTCCCATGTGTTCAGTGCAGCTTTTCCACCCAAGAATCCTGCTCTTTCCTTGCAGGCCTCCCTTCCCTCCCTCCCATAATCTTTGTTGACTTGGGAGATAAGGGTACTGCAGGTTCTGGGTAATTTTGTGGCATAGTTAAATGAGAGACCTTCCAACTGAAGACTCAGACGTACAGACTTTAGGTTCAGTTAGTTTTGTGCTTTATACGCTTGCTTCGACCTGCACAGCCTATGCCAAACGATGGGATGTGAGCACATCTTTGGTTTAAGAGGCAGGGATGAGAAAAAAATTATAGTAAAATTATGTAAATGCAGTCTAATCCCTGTGTTGTGATCCAGAACAGCATTTTGGTTTTTCAAAATGTATTCTGATTTCTGTTCTGATGTCAAGAATTCATTCAGGTTCATTTTCCTATGCAAGGATATGTGAAGTTATTCAGATATCTGTTCTGCCGTAGGGACATACCAAGAGTTTTTGATTTTGATGCATAATTTATCCTTTGTTATGAGAGAATAATTAAAATTAACATTATACTCAGCTTTGCTAAATTAGACACTTTCCCTGCAATAGTCTATCTGAGGACAAACACTAACTGTTGCATTTCATTAATACCCTTGTCATAAACAGATAGTTAAGGGTTAATGTCTCTTTTACCTGTAAAGGGTTACAAGCAGTGAACCTGGACCACCTGACCAGAGGACCAATCAGAAGACAAGATACTTAAAAATCTCAGTGGAGGGAAGTCTTTGTTTTGTGTTGTTTGTTTGTCTGTTCTTCTCTCTGGATTCTGAGAGTAACCAGACGTACCTACAGGCTCTCTAATTTTCTGTTCAAATAGTGAGTATAAGTACAAATGCGATTTAGTCTTTTTGATTGTTTTCTTTATTTGCAAATGTGTATTTTGCTGGAATGATTTTAATGTGTATTTGTGCTGGGGGGAAGGCTCCTCTCTAGTGTCTATAAGCTGAAAGACCCTGTAACATTTACCATCTAAATTACAGTGACAACTTTTACTTTTTTTTCCTCTCTTTTATTAAAAGTTTTTTCTTTTAAGACCTGATTGATTTTTTCCCCTTGTTGAGGCTCAAGGGAATTGAGTCTGTACTCACCAGGGAATTGGTGGGAGACAGGGAGAGAGAAGGGGGGGGGGAAGGTGGAATCCCTCTGTTTTAGATTCACGGAGCTTGAATCTGTATTACCTCTTGGGGAGGGGAAAAGAGGAGGGGGAAAGGTGCATTCCTCTCTGTTTTAAGATTCAAGGAGTTTGAATCACAGTGATCTTCCAGGGTAACCCAGGGAGGGAAAGCCTGGGAGAGGCAACGGTGGGGGAAAGGGTTTACTTTCCTTGTGTAAGATCCAGGGGGGTTGGGTCTTGGGGTCCTCTGAGAAGGTTTTGGGGGGACCAGAGATTACCAGGCACTGCAAGTCCTGGTTGGTGGCAGCACTACAAGATCTAAGCTGGTAATTAAGCTTAGGGGGATTCATGCTGGTACCCCATCTTTTGGACGCTAAGGTTCAGAGTGGGGGATTTATACCATGATATGGTGTGCAGCGTTCGGATCAGAATCCAAAAGCCAGTGAGTTAAAAGCAAAAGCCAGTAAGATTATTAATTTTTTTTCTCTGCCAACTGCTTATAAGCAGAGAGAAGGGGTTTTTTGAAACTACAGCCAGAACAATTTTTTTTCTTTTCTCCTTTCTGGTTGTGCAGAGAGACTGCCTGAAGCCAAAGATAGTAGTTTAACAAGGGTCTTTTGTTAAAAAAGCAGGCTTAAGCTGTGAACAGCAGAGATCAGCAAAACATATTTGCAAATCAAAGGATTTCTTTTTTTTCCCTACTCTATCGGGAGAGGCTATTTCAAAAAAGTGTTAAAAAAGACACTGTTGCTAAGCAACCCTAAGAAGGCAACAAAGAAGCAGCATTTCAGGCAGTAAACACCAGAGGGCACCCCAACACAAGAAAGCAGGAACCATGACTACCAAGGACACACTAAAACAGGAACGGGCAAGACTGGATGCAGAGGAATAAATCAAAGACACAGACCACAAGTGAGACATGAAAAGAAACTACAAGAACTAAAAATAAAACAAAAAGAGATGGACCTGAGAGAAAAAGAAATGGAGCTGAGAGAAAGAGAAAGAGAGGCTGCCCACAGGAGAGAGCTGGAGATAAAAGAAAGAGAGAGGGAAGAGAAAGAAAAAGACAAAGAGGCAGCCCACAGAAGATACATAGAACTCCAGATGGAGGCCCACCAGCAGATCCTGGAATTAGAACAGGTTAAGCAAAAAAAAACACAGCCGATCCTAGCAACCCTTCGCCAGTTATTGTTCCACATCCCAAGAAATTTCCCACCTACAAGGCAGGTGATGACACTGAGGCCTTCCTAGAAAATTTTGAAAGGACCTGCCATGGGTACAGCATCCCTGAAGACCAGTACATGATAGAACTGAGGCCACAGCTCAGTGGACCCTTAGCAGAGGTGGCGGCTGAAATGCCTAAGGAAAACATGAACGATTATAAACTTTTTCAAACCAAGGCCAGACTCAGAATGGGGATAACACCTGAGCATGCCTGTCAGCGGTTCAGAGCCCTAAGATGGAAACCAGATGTGTCATTCCCCCGACACGCTTTCCACATTGGAAAGAATTATGAGGCCTGGATATCAGGAACCAAGGTTAAAATATGGACGAGCTGCACCTCCTAATACAAATGGAGCAGTTCTTAGAGGGTGTCCCTGAGGAAATAGAAAGATACATCCTAGATGGGAAACCCAAAACTGTAACCGAGGTGGGGGAGATTGGAGCCAAATGGGTGGAAGTAACAGAAAAGAAAAAAGCTACTGTCAAGGGGAGCGAATACCACAGGGGGCACACCGACAATAAACCCTACAACTGAGGACAACCCAAGACCTCACCTACAACCCAAGGAAAGCCGCAGACTCCCTATTCTCCTACCTCACCGGTTTCCAGTAACCCACCTCAGCCCAGTGACCAGTCAGCTGGGCGATGCTTTAAGTGTAATGAACTGGGACAGATCCAAAACATGCCACAGATGGGTATAATCCGCTCATCTACCAGTGCATGGGCATCTCCAGTGGTTCTGGTACCCAAACCAGATAGGGAAATACGCTTTTGCATGGACTACTGTAAGCTAAATGCAGTAACTCATCCAGACAACTATCCAATGCCACGCACCGATGAGCAATTGGAGAAGTTGGAACGTGTCCAATTCATCTCTACAATAGACTTAACCAAGGGATACTGGCAAGTACTGCTAGATGAACCTGCCAAAGAGAGGTCAGCATTCATCACCCATGCGGGGGTGTATGAATTTAATGTGCTTCCTTTCGGGCTGCGAAATGCACCTGCCACCTTCCAAAGGCTGGTAGATGGTCTACTAGCAAAATTGGGAAAATATGCAGTTGCCTACCTTGATGATGTGGCCATTTTTTCAAATTCATGGTCTGAACACCTAGCACACCTGGAAAAAGTCTTTGAGCGCATCAGGCAGGCAGAACTAACTGTTAAGGCCAAAAAGTGTCAAATAGGCCAAAACAGAGTAACTTAAGATCCAGAGGGTTTGGGTCTTGGGGGGACCAGAATTTACCAGGCACTGCAAGTCCTGGTTGGTGGCAGCACTACAAGATCTAAGCTGGTAATTAAGCTTAGGGGGATTCATGCTGGTACCCCATCTTTTGGACGCTAAGGTTCAGAGTGGGGGATTTATACCATGACAACCCTTGATATATTGATTTTTAATATCTGTATTAAACATCATCTAAAAATTGAACTAATGCATTAGGAAATACTATGCAAGTCACAACTCCTACTTAATTGCTATGTTTCTGTCCTGAACATCAGTTGGAAATAGGCCAGGAAGAGAAAAATTCTCCATAGAAGGACGTAAAAGCTGTATTTGGTTTGCAGCCAGGGAGAAGAAATACCCGTTCAGCCACACTTAGGGTTACGATATTTCAGGTTCCCAAAAAGAAGACACTGCTGGGGGCAGGAAGGGTGGAAGGGTGAGGGGTGCAGTTTCTACTGTACAGTTTCTTTCTACTTTGAATATCTAACATTTAGCGTAATGGCCTCAAAATAAATGTAAATCAAATTTAAATGTAACTTTTGGCATGCAGTCAGTCCTTTCCTACTCTGCTTCTTCCTGTTGTGCTCTACAGGGAAATATGCATGGGCACATCTTTGTCAAGAATGGGTGATTGCTCATCAAATAGCCATGAAAGTGTTTGCAAGATGTGAATCTGAAGTTGTACTGTACAAGCAGGATCCCATTCAGCAACTCAGTCAAGTTGTTCCTTTCCTTTGTTCACTGGCTTTGCCTTAGTGAAAAAACCTCACTCTACATTTGCATTGTGAAAGAACGGTCCTTAACAGTTCTGAGTGACATTCAACGTTTTTGGACTTCTCCAAATATTTGGTCCATCTTTGGTGTGCTGTCAAATTATTGAACTCTTCATCACTTTTGTAACCTTCCATACATTTCTTGAGATTGCTGAACTGATCAAAGCACTTAATGTCATCAATTTGCACCCTGTTCTCTGTCAGGTATTTCACATAAAATTCTATATCATTCCAATTTGGTGTCTCACTCCCAGCAATCCACACGGAACAAGAGAAGTCTTCCACAAGTGCCTTCCACATCTTCAAATATTCTAAGCGTGTGCTGTACAGACATTCTATTTTAGCACAGAACATGTTATACTCTTCGTCAAGTCCCTCCTTGCACTTTTGTGCCAGTAGTTCCTTAACTTTCAGCGACACAAAGTTCTGGGTCTTGCATTCAAGAAGGACAGTGTGCACCAAGTTCAAGCTTTTCACCACTTCTACGACAGTGTTGTTCCATTTCTATTTCTTGAATGTGTGACTGGAAAGCACTCATGAGTGAGTGCATGTGCCAGAAGTAAATCCCACTGAACTCATCTTTTAAAAATTTCTTAATCAGAGTGGGTGGTCTGTCCCGTGACGGGAAGAATGACTTCAAGGCCGGAAATATCTGAAGCAGCCTTATAATATCTAGAAATAACAATAGCCAGAGCTGTAACTAGCTTTTTTTGTGGCTGAGGCAAGAATATAAAATTGTGCCCCCCCCAGTGCTGCCCACCCCCCCAGCACTGCCCGGCCCCATGGAAACACATCGCCCGGCCCGCGGAAACAAACCCTCCCTTCCCCAGCACCACCCTGCCGAAACAGCTGTGGGCCAAAAAGGAAGGTGTATGTGGGGGGGAGAAATGGCACCCATAGAGTGACCAGATCACAGCAGTAAAATAGGACCCGCCCCCTCCCCGTTCAGCCTCACCATCGCACCCCTCTTCACCCACTATCCCCCAGCTGGCTTGCTGCATCCCTCCTAGTCAGTCTTGCCTCCTTTCACCTTCTCTCTCCCCAGTCAGAAACCCCCATGCCCGCCCCTAGAACCCCTACTGGCTCCCTGCTCACCTCTTTGCCCACCCGCCACTTGCCCACCTGCTCGCCCCCAACTCGACACTCGCCCTCTCACCCCTCCCAAGTATAAAGCCTCATTCAAAGACCCAGGGGTCACTATATTACTGCACACAGCAGTCAATCAATGCAGTTGTAGATAAATCTCTGCATTATGCATTTTTGTATAAGGTAATATAATTAAGGTAAAAGAAAAATGTCTTTTTGCTAGAAGTAGAATAAGATCTTCCCCCCACTTTGCAATCAATTGCCCTGTTGAATGAATGAGGTGTGAATGAGGAAGGCATGGAAGGCAGGCACCTCCAGACAGCTGCAACCCTTGGAGAGGGGCTGGAAGCCAGACCAAGGACAATCAAACTTGTCAAGTAGTCTGACTAGAGAAGAGCAGACATACCAATGGCCTAGGGGATTAGAAGTAAGCACCTTCCTTTGGGAATATCCTCTTTGCAGCATTGGGACAACTCCCAGCCCAGAGAAAAGCAGACAGTCCCAGATTTTGAACCTAGGAGATTTGCTCCCCTCCAGCCACCTACTCGCTACTCACCTTCTCACCCCAGTATAAAACCTCATTCAAAGACCCAGGGGGTTGCTATGTTAATGCATATAGCAGTCAATCAATGCAGTACTGTATCTATTGGGTGTCTGGGAAGTGGGCGGGCGAAGCCCGCCCACTGCTAAAGGAACCTCCCCCAGCCTAAGGGGAGGAACCACAGGGCCACAGAATCGACTGAGTTCGGGGGACAACTAATAAAAGAACAGGGACAGGAGTGAGGTCAAAGGGTCAGAAGGAGGGAACCTGACGGGGACACCGACCAGAGAACCCCGGACAGCGCCCACTGCTCCTCGAAGGCGTCAAGGGAGCCAGTGGACGCCGCCCAGAGGAACTCTGCCCGGATACGTGATCGGACCATGGATCGGAAACAAGCCCCACAGTCACCGGAGTCTCCATCGGCCAACCTCCCCTCCCTGGTCGCGTGGATGGCATTTTTTGCCAGGGCGAGGAGGTGGTTGACCAGGAAGTCCCGGGACTTCGTGGGGCTACAGATAGGGAGTGCGTACAGAAGGAGGTGAGGGGAAAAGTGCAACCAGAAACGTAAGAGGATGGCTGTGAGGAGCCGGTGTAGGGGCTGCAACCTGGCGCACTCTAAGTAAACGTGTGCCAGGGTCTCCCTCACGCCGCAGAAAGGGCAGGTGTCCGGGACAGGGGTAAACCGCGCCAAGTACACGCCCGTGCTCACGGCCCCATGGAGGAGCCGCCAACTGATATCCCCAGTGGGCCTTGGGACCAGGGTGGAGTAGAGGCTGGCCCACCGGGGCTCCTCACCCTCCAGAGATGGCAGGAGGTCCCGCCATTTCGTATCGGGGCTGGACACGAGGGTGAGGAAGTGAAGGGTGTGGAGCACGAGCCTGTAGAGCTGTTTACTTGGCGCGGTTTGGAAACGGACCGGCTGCAGGTCGTGCAGCCGTCTTGCAGAGAAGGGGCAGGGGGGCCGGTCGGGCCTACAGGGCAGAGGCCCGATGAAAAGGTCCGGAGGGCTTGGGGTGGGGGGTGGGGGGTGGGCAGGGCGTGCCCTCCCGCAGGACCCGGTCGAGGTAGGCCCGAGCAGCGGGGGGCAAAGTGGCCTCGACCTCCTGGAGTACGCACCGGGGAGTGCAAGGTCTGGAGAGCCCCATGCGGTGAGCGAGCATCAGGGGATCCAGCCAGCATCCCTGGTCGTAGTCCAGGAGGTTTCCGACCCTGGTGGCTCCCGCCAGGACCAACCTCTGGTGCACCGCGGGGGACTCCGCCACCTGCACACGAAGCTGGGGATTGTGTAGCAGGGGCTCCGCAAGGAGGTCGGCCCCCTCGGTGGCCGCCACGGACCTGGTCACAGAGAACAGCTTCCAGGTCCGGAGGAGGTCCTGGCAGAAGACTGGCAGCCCGGAGAGGTCTCGCGGAAGACCCCTCGGTTCGAGATAAAGGAGCTGCCGGTCGTATCGGAGCCCTCGGAAGCGGCGGAAAAAGGCGTGCGCCAGGGCTCTCCACGCTGGACTACCCACACCATAAAGGAGCCTCTGCAGTGCCTGGAGGCAGAAGACATGGACCTGAGTGCGCAGGCACTTCAGGCCCTGCCCTCCCTCCTCCAGGGGCAGGTGGAGTACCCCTGCAGGGACCCAGTGCAGTCCTGGCCAAAAGAACTCCAGAACCACCTTCCGGAGGTCAGCCAGGAGACCCGGGGCTGGGACCAGGGTGTTGAGCCGGTACCAGAGCATGGACAGGACCAGTTGGTTGAGCACCAGTGCCCTCCCTCGAAGGGAAAGGCACCGGAGGAGTCCTGTCCATTTCCGGAGCCGCTCCGTCATCCTGCCCTGCAAACTGTGCCAGTTCTCCGGCGGAGACGGATGTGTGGCGGAAAGGTAAACGCCGAGATAGAGCAGCGGACTCGTGCTCCACCGGATGGCCTGAAGCGCGGGTGGGAGGGAGCCTGCTTGCCACCCGTCCCCAACCACCAGGTCAGAGCTCTTGACCCAGTTGACCCGGGCGGAGGAGGCCGCTGAGTACACCGACTGGCAAGCCTCCACCCGCGCCAAGTCGCCCGGGTTCTGGACCACGAGGAGCACATCGTTGGCGTACGCCGATAGGACCAGCCGCAGCTCCGGCTCCCGAAGCATCAACCCCGTCAACCTCCTGCGGAGGAGACAGAGGAAGGGCTCGATGGCCAGAGCGTACAGCTGGCCCGAGAGGGGGCACCCCTGCCGCACTCCCCGCCTGAAGCTGACCGGTTCGGTCAGGGTCCAGTTGAGCCTGACCAGACACTCTGTGGAAGCGTACAGCACCTGGAGAAAACCCACAAACTGGGACCCGAAGCCCAACGCTCAGAGTGCCCAGGAGGTACCCGTGGTCCACCCTGTCGAATGCCTTCTCCTGATCCAGGGATAGGAGGGCGAACGACAGACCATCCCTGCACCCAAGCTCTAAGAGATCCCGGACCAGATAGAGGTTATCGAAGATGCTACGGCCCGGGACGGTGTAGGTCTGGTCTGGGTGGATCACGTCCTCCAGCACGGACCCCAGCCTCAGCGAGATGGCCTTGGCGATGATTTTGTAGTCCGTGCTGAGGAGCGAGACGGGACGCCAATTCTGTAAATCGCGGAGGTCCCCCTTCTTCGGCAATAAGGCGAGCACAGCTCGCCTGCACGAGAGAGGGAGGACCCCGCCCTGCAAGGACTCGGCCCAGACGCTGGCCAGGTCTGGGCCGAGGACATCCCAGAACACGCGGTAGAACTCCACGGTCAGCCCGTCCATGCTCAGAGACTTGTTGGTGGGCATGTGACGGAGGGCATCCGAGAACTCGGCCAGAGAGAGAGGCAGCTCTAGCCGGTCCCAGTCGCCCGCGCTGAGCGTTGGGAGCTCGTCCCAAAGCACTCTGCGAGGGGCAGGATCGGTCGGATCCGGGGAGAAAAGGCGCGCGTAGAAGGTCCGGGCCCTCTCGCACAGCTCCACCGGATCCGTGAGGGGGGTGCCGTCCTCCGCCAGAAGGCAGGTGACGTGCTTCTGGGCCCCCCTCCATTTCTCCAGGGCGTAGAAGAAGCGGGAGCCGCGATCCATCTCCCGAAGGAGGCGGATGCGGGAGCGAACAAAGGCGCCCCGAGCCCGATGGTCCTTGAGGACCCGGAGCTCCTCCCGCTTCTCCTGGCACGCTCCGCAAAGGGATGGATCCTCGGGGCTTGTGGCCAGATGCCTCTCCAGCTCTAAGACCTCCCGTTCCAACTGCCCTATCGCCGCATCCCTCCGTCGGCTGACGCCTCGGGTGTAGTCGCGGCAGAAGAGCCGGGCTCGCACCTTCCCCACATCCCACCACTGCCGTGCCGAGGGAAAGGCACGCCGCTGCCCTCACCAGGCCAGCCAGAACTCCCGGAAGGACGCCACGAAGCCCGCATCCTCCAGCAAGCTGTTGTTCAAGTGCCAGTAGGCCGGCCCCGGCCTCTCCGCACTGAGAGAGGCCGTCACGGTGACGAGGTGGTGGTCGGAAAAAGGGGCCGTCCGGACGCTGGAGGACTGGGCCCGTTAAAGGTGGAATCGCGACATGTAGATGCGGTCCAACCGGGAGTGGCACGACCGATGGGCCCCCACCCAGACATAGGTGAACGTAGAGACATCGTCTGGGTGGTGGTCGCGCCAGACGTCAACCAGGGAGTGATGGTTGACAGTCTCCCGGAGGACGTCCGTGGCGGCCTGGCTCTGCTCCATCCCGGAGCGGTCCCGCTCCTCCAGGATGACGTTAAAATCCCCACCCAGGACCAGGCACTCACGAGGATCCAGGGAGCCGAGGAAGGCGGACGCCTGCTGATAGAACGGCAACCGCTCCGGGGCCAATGTCGGGGCATAGACGTTCACGAGGTTCACCACGAGCCCCTCCAAGCGGACCCGGAGGTGCAGCAGGCGACCCGGCACATCCTCGGCAACCCCCAGCACCTCCGGCCGTAGGTCGGGGGAGAACAGGGTAGCCACTCCAGCACTACGGGTGGTAAGGTGGCTGAAGTAGACCCCGTCCCCCCACTCCAGCCGCCAGCTGGCTTCGGCGGCCGGATCCGTGTGGGTCTCCTGCAGGAAAATCACAGAGTACCCCCCCTCCCGAAGGAAGGAGAGCACCTGGCTCCTGCGGAAACCCACCCTACAGCTCCGGGTGTTCAACGTGGCAAAGATGATGGGCGCCATGAGGAGGGCTGGGGGGGATCCTCGCCGGCAGGGACTGTCATAAACAGATAGCTAAGGGTTAATGTCTCTTTCACCTGAAACACCTGACCAGAGAACCAATCAGGAAACCGGATTTTTTCAACTTTGGGTGGAGGGAATTGGCAAACCACAAACTGCTAGAGAGAGCAGAAAAAAAAAATTCTCTCTGGTTCCCTTTTAAAACCAAACTGTTTCTCTCTGCTAAAAAGCCCTTAGCAGAGAAAAGAAAAATATAATATTCCTACTGGCTTCTGGATTCTGTCTAGATCCCACTCGCTGCTACACCATGACATAACCTTATTCCCAGATCTGGACCTTAGCGTCCAAAATATGGGGGTTAGCATGAAAACCTCCATATTTTGGACGCTAAGGTCCAGATCTGGGAATAAGGTTATGTCAGGGACGCCCACGGCTCCCAGTGGGCCGCGCAGCAATCCGTGACCCACCCCAAAGGTGAGCAAGGAGTCACGGAAGCTGCGGACCCGGTTGTAAGTCGTGGCACCCTGCTTCCCGGTCCTCTTGCCCTCCCCCATGAGGGCCCTCGCGGCCCGGAGGATCTGATGGAAATCCCCCCAGCGCTGGAGAGCAAGTGACACCTTGTTGCGGGAGCCCCTGACGTCTTCCAGGAACTCCCGCAGCTCCTCTCGCAGCACGTGGGGGGGTGGGGTCACTGGCCCCTGGTGACCCACCAGTGGGGCCTCTGGGACAGCCCCGTGGCCCGCGGGGATGAGGAGGCAAGGGGCAGACCCCCGACGTGGCGCCCGATGGGCCGACGCCATGCGCTCCGCCTCAGACCCCGGCTCGATGGGGGGTGGCGGAGGGAAGAGTGCAGCCCCGAGGGGGTCGGGGCTGTGAAACGTAAAGGCCGCTCCCTGGGGGTCTCCCTGCGGGAAAGGGAAGGAGACAGCCCCAGGGGCGGCAATAACAGCATGGGAGGTGGAGGGGACAGGGACGGGGTCAGAAATAAGGGCAGGGCTGGGCTCAGGAGCAGCGTTGGGAGGAGGGGCAGACATGGGACTCTGGGCCGCAGGAGCTGAAACGTCAGGAGGCGGCTCCTCGCGGCCAGGCGCAGGGGTTTGAGGGGCAGGGAGGGGGTCCCCGGGGACACCGGGTTCGGGCTCAACTGCTGGCAGGGCAGCCTCAGCGGTGAGGGATGCAGAACCCTCAGTGGGGCCCCCGCCCCGGAAGGAAACCGGTTGCCCCGCGCCACCGAGGGATCCCCCTGGTGGCTCGCCTCCCGGCCGTGAGGCACCGGCCCTTGCCTCAACAGACTCGGCAGCCATCAGCGAGGTGCCCTCCGCAGCCAGGCAGGCAGAAGAGTCCAGGGGGCCCCCGGAGGCGGGAGTGGACGCAGCAGTCGGGGCAATAGGACACAGGGAGGGGGAATCCGGGGTGAGGTTGGCTAGGTCGGGGCCCGCTGACAGAGGGTCGTTCTCCCCCAGGGTAACTGGGGTCAGCCCCAGGGCCTCGATCTCCTCAAAGAGGGAGGGGAGCTCACCACCCACCACCCCGGGGTCGTCCCCACTCGCGCCCGAGGTGACGCTCACCACGGGTGTTGTAGGGGGCACAGGCGGCACGGGGACAGGAGGGGACTCATCAGGGGCCTCCGCCGGGAGGGACTGCGGAGGAGGGACGGTGGTACTCTCCAGTGCTGCCACGTCTTCCCCAGCTGGGACTGGCATATGGTCCGATCCCGGGGGCATGGCGGAAGGCTCGGGGTTTGCGGCCCCCTTCCTGGTCTTACGGGGGGCTTCCGCATCAGATGGTGCGGGCGGAGCCCGAGCCTTCCGCTTGCCCCGCCTACCCTGTGCTAAGGTCCAGCCCTCCATGGCGTCACCTGTGGGCTGGTCGACAGGGGTTGGGTCGGAGGGCAGGGATGGTGGTTCGTGGACTTGGAGGGGCACTGGTGGGACAGCCAGAGGAAGGGAAGATACCCCCTGGGGATGGCCCTCTCCCACGCCCGGCAGTACCCCTGCCGCACCCTCCTCCACAGGCCCCGCCAGGGCGCAGGCATCGGAGGCGGAGCTCTCCCGCTCGTCTGGGCATGCCGAGGGAGGTACCCCTGCAGCCCGAGCGGGAGAAGTGATGGATTGAAGAGGAGGAGGGGCGGCCTTGGGCTCCGGGCAGCCAGGCGCGCCGGCGATGACGGGGCCGGCAGTCTGCCGGGGCTCGGGGGTCCCGGGTGCTCCTCCGAGCTGGGCCAAGGGGCAGTCCCTCTGGACGTGCCCCGTCGCCCGGCAGAGGTAACACCGGGCCTCCCCCGTGGAATAGTGCACCCGGTAATGGGCCCCCTGATAGGGGACCAGGAAGGACCCCTCGAGTGCCTCTCCGCCACCCGCCGCCGGCGGCAGTTGAAGCTGCACCTGCCGGCGGAAGGAGAGGACGTGACGGAGGGCGGGGTCCTTGCAGCCCAAGGGGAGAGGGCTCACTATAGAGATGGGCTTCCCCAGAGTCGAGAGGGCGGGTAGCAGGGCGGCATTGGGAAGGAATGGAGGGACGGACATCAGAACAACACGGACACCCAGGTCCTCCAGCGGCTCCAGGGGGACGAACACGCCCCCCACCGCCAGGCCCTTCTCCACCGCCTCCTGGGCGGCAGCCTCTGAGGCAAGGAAAAAGACCACCTTGCCAAACATCTTGGAGGCCGCCACGATGGCCGTGGGCCCCACCACCCTTGCCAACGCCCGCACGTAGGTCCCCACGTGGGGCGAGGCGGGCACCAAGAGGCAACGGACGCCATGCTTCCTGGTCAAGGTGGGGAACGGGCCCCGGCTGCTGTAGGTGGTACTGGAGGCGGCGGTCGGGGGAGATGACGTAGCGGCGGGCTGGGGGGCCGCCACCACCTGGGCGTATGCCCTGGGGGCTGGGGGAGGGGCACCCGCAGAGCTGGTGGAGGGAACAGCGGGGAGGGGCGCCGCGGCCGGTGGCAGAGCCGCGGCAGTGGTGGCAGCCACTGCCATGGAGGGCTTAGTCTTCCGAGCGGGACCCTGCCCCTTCTTCTTGCCCTGCCCCTTTTTGCCAGCTGTGGGGGGTCCCCCAGAATCGGAGGGGGCGAGGGACGTGGCAGCAGTGGAGGTCACCCCGGCGCCTGGCGCTGCTGGCGCTTTAGCGGGAGAGGTGGCAAGCGGTCCGGCAGTGGCGGTTGAGGCTGAGACTGGGGGGTTTGGGGGCAGAGCAGGCGGGGGAGGGGGGACAGGGGTTGTCCCAGGAGTCCCACCCGCCGCATCTCCCGCCATGGTGAGTAGGGAGGGAGGGGAAAAGACCCGAGAAGGGGAGGGGAGGGAAAGCAGGTCAACCACTCCTCCCTGCTAGGCTGTAGGCAGGGGAAGAGGGTGCCAAAATGGGGGAGGGGGCAGAGAAGGGGACTATCAAGGACTTCGGGGGGGGGGTCGGGCACCGACACAAGATTGAAATCCAGCTCCTCTAGCTGCACTAGGGGAGGGGAGGGATACAACAGCAATTGGGGGGTGCAGTGCAAGAGGGGCAAACTCAACAGGGGGAAGCACAAGCGCAATAAAGGGGCATGGGCGCACGAGGGGAGGGCCTGATCAGGATGAAGAGGCCATAGGGAAGGGGAGCAACCAGGCTGGGAGTGGGGCAGAGGGACCAAGGGGCTAGCTGCAGGGCTGGGGCAGGACAAACAAAGCTGCAAAGGGAGACGGGCGGGGCAGGCAAACAAACTGAAGCTGCGGGAGGGGGCAGGGAAATGCTACAAGAGGCAGTGGGGCAGGCAACAAGGGGCAAAGCTAGGGGGCCGGTTGCAGAGGGGAAGGGGTCAGTCCAGGGGAGGGGGGGGGGTGCGTGCACCCACAAGCACTTGTGCAAAGTCAATATGGGTGGCTGGCTGCTGCTGCTGGAGGCCCAAACGCTGGCAAAAGGGCGTGGCCAGCAAGGCAAGCAGCTGAGTCCCAGAGGCAAGGACCAAGGCAGGTGGCAAGCAGTCTGTGGGGGTGGTGGAGGGGGCAGCGGTGGTGGTGGGGGTTGGGGGGGACACAGATGGACCAGGGGGCAGGCTCCACGCCACACCCCTTGGGCCCCCACAGACACAGTCTACACCCCCACCACTAGAGCACAGTCAAAGAGTTACTCAGTTCCTGAGGGCCCCCTCCACAGTGGTCTCCAGAGTCTTCCTGTGTACTCCCCCAGCAGCCGGTGGTCTTCTCAGTCCTCACCTTCCTCCAGGCTCCAGCAGCTCCCAGGCAACCACAACTCCAGCAGCAGCAGCTCCTTCTCCAACAACCCAGGTGGCCAGGCAGGAAGGACCCCACGTAGGTGGTAGCAGCAGTGGTGGTGGTGGTGATGGGGTCCTGGCTTCTCCCCCCGGAGGTGGAGGAGTGGGGGCTGGCCAGCAAGGCCCCCCCACCCCGCCTAGCAGCAGTGGTAGCAAGCAGCAGCAGCAGCAGTCCAGCAAAGGAGCACTCCAGCCAGCAGCAGCAGCCCAGGAAGGGAGAAGGGGCTCTAGCCAGCAAGGCAGCCAGAGAAGGGGGAGCACTCCAGCCATCTATTGGGTATCTGGGAAGTGGGCAGGCAAAGCCCGCCCACTGCTAAAGGATCCTCCCCCAGCCTAAGGGGAGGAACCACAGGGCCACAGAACCCACTGAGTGCGGGGGACAACTAATAAAAGAACAGGGACAGGAGTGAGGTCAAAGGGTCAGAAGGAGGGATCCTAACGGGGACACCGAGCAGAGAACCCCGGACAGCGCCCACTGCTCCTCGAAGGCGTCAAGGGAGCCAGTGGACGCCGCCCAGAGGAACTCCGCCCGGATGCGTGATCGGACCATGGAGCGGAAGCAAGCCCCACAGTCACCGGAGTCTCCGTCGGCCAACCTCCACTCCCTGGTCGCGTGGATGGCCTTTTTCGCCAGGGCGAGGAGGAGGTTGACCAGGAGGTCCCGGGACTTCGTGGGGCCACGGATAGGGAGTGCATACAGAAGGAGGTGAGGGGAAAAGTGTAACCAAAAACGCAAGAGGATGGCTGTGAGGAGCCGGTGTAGGGGCTGCAACCTGGCGCACTCTAAGTACACGTGCGCCAGGGTCTCCCTCACGCCGCAGAAGGGGCAGGTGTCCGGGACAGGGGTAAACCGCGCCAAGTACACGCCCGTGCTCACGGCCCCATGGAGGAGCCGCCAACTGATATCCCCAGTGGGCCGTGGGACCAGGGTGGAGTAGAGGCTGGCCCACCGGGGCTCCTCACCCTCCAGAGGTGGCAGGAGGTCCCGCCACTTCGTATCAGGGCGGGACACGAGGGTGAGGAGGTGAAGGGTGTGGAGCACGAGCGTGTAGAGCTGTTTCCTCGGCGCGGTTTGGAAACGTACCGGCTGCAGGTCGTGCAGCCGGCTTGCGGAGAAGGGACGGGGGGGGGCGGTCGGGCCTACGGGGCAGGGGCCCGATGAAAAGGTCCGGAGGGCTTGGGGTGGGGGGTGGGCGGGGCGTGCCCTCCCGCAGGACCCGGTCGAGATAGGCCCGAGCAGCGGGCGGCAAAGCGGC